>NC_056743.1:322085685-322228185 GCF_019279795.1 Protopterus annectens
TAAACACTGTGCTCAAGAATTTTGTAGAGGGGAAAGAGTATGGCAGTAGGTCGATAATTAGAGAGCTCAACAGAATTTCCACGTTTGTGGATTGGTATAGTGTGGAACTTTGTCCAGAGGGCAGGAGCAGTGGATTCACTAATTGAGCAGTTTATGAGGATGGAGACAGGATATGCTATGGAGTCAGCAGCAGCTTTTAGGAAGAGAGGTGGCAGGTTGTCAGCTGAAGGAGAACCTGGTTTAAGCTTGATAAGTTTTTTAATGTAGCTGGTTAGAAATGGTTTTAGTGAGAAAGGACTGTTTTGCAGTTGGGGTCTGATAGGGGGTGTGGAGCTGGGTGGATGGACAGTTTGCAGATGGTATCTATGAAGTGTGAATTGAAAATTTAAGCAGTTTCATAGGGTGTGTTATTGGGGCAGGGGTTGGGAGTTTAAGGATTTCCTGTTTGGAGAATTTTGTTGACAGTATTCCAAAATGTTTTAGGGTTTCTTAACTTTGAATTTTTAAATCATGTGGAGTTTTTACTGTCTGTAGATTTCATGCTAGTGAATCACCTCTCAAAGAAAAGCTGTTGATGGCATTTAAATCTTAGATCCCGTACTGCATCACACTGTGGCATTTGTCAAAATCTATCATCCAACTTTCTCCTCAAGGAAGTGCAAATGGGTATTAAACTACAGATGTTTCTTCAAGTTGACTGCTTTGATAATAGTGATTTATGTCCCTGTGTTGTTACTACATAAAACTGTCATGTAGAGAAATTGCTCTTTATAGTTTAGAAGACTGCCACTTAAACATAGCTGTTGATAATTGTTTCAAGAATACATTGTTGCCATCTGTAATACTTCCATTTATTAATTGATAAACAGAAAAGCCCAGAATACTATTTAGCATTCTGGCTGGTACATCTGTTTATCTCTGTTGTTCTTTTCCCATTTTCATACCAGTTGAAGTGTTAGACCACTGGACATTGGCCTAGGACCAGTTTTGTGGTTCATTCCAGCTTTCTACCACAGAATATGTTTTCTGTATTATTCCTATTTTTGTTTTCTGTTTTGATGTGTTCCTATGATTTCTGTATCTCCAAGAGCTACTGTCCATTGCATGGTTGACAAGACATGTAATGCTGAAATCCATGTACCATCTTCTTAATTTTTGTTAGATGTTCTCCTTCTCCAGAACATCCTGTCATATCATGTTTTGAAAACTGATATTATTGAAATTTGTAGGATAGGCAGATTGTCTTTTCATTTTCCTTTCTAGCTGCTCTGATTTCATCACAACACTGTCTTGATCTGTTATTTCAATTCCGTGCTGTCTGCATCTTGTCTTTTAATGGCAGTCCGTTATCTTTAGAGACAGTGAACTACTTTGCGTTGCTTGACTTGTGATCTCTTAATTTTACCATGTTCTTCCAAGCTAGGCTTTGCCATTCAAAGACCTGTTAGTGGTGTTTCCACATTTCAGTATGGCTCTGAGTGAGTATCAGTTTTGTCAGGCTAGTTTTTAAGTGCCATTTCTTACAGCCATTTTAATGATGCCAGCTTGGTAGTTAGTGTACTTACAGGCCCACTTTTTAGTATGTCATTAGCTTGCTCATCAGGTCTTTTCCCTTTTCAGGATACTTGGTAAAGACATCCCATTCACAGAACTAGGTTTGCTGTCCCATTGACATGATTGCTCATACCTGAGGTATCAGAATACCATTTATTGGCTGATGGTGTTTGATTGGGTATATATGTTGTTTGGGTGTTGTGTTCATCAGTGTTTGTTTCTTTATCTTTAGGCCACTGCCATTTACATGCAGCATAATGTTTTCCTTTTCTTTATTCTGAATGTATTACATGCTTTCTCCTGTCATACTGCCACCTTGCACAGCTCTATGTTGTTGACATTTTTGGTGCTGCATTACAGAAAAGTAGCATGTTGTGCACTCTAATCAGTTTTCATGGTAGGTTTGATTTTACGCTATGGTAAATAAATCTGGTGCTGTAGCAGTAAGGATTAGGTGACTTTCATATGACGTATTGAATGTTCTGGCACCAGCTGTTAGTAAAGACTTTGCTTAATCCAGTCAAATCCTGTTACCGTATTTCACAGAAGGTCACAGAAACTGAGCAGTAGCAAGGGAGATTTGTGCCGTGGACAGTCCCCCTACACTGGCACTCCCCAAACCAAAGTGAGGAGCAAAATAGACGCTGCTCTGATGTTCCTATCATTCTGATCTGTCTACTGCAACTGTTTATGTGAATGCTACTGAATAATACTAGCAGTTGGCAATGCTGGTACTTCATTTCTGCATTGCCCTTCACACCCTTAATGCTTGTGGCCAGTTTCCTCACCCCTAGCTCTCCTTATGCTCATTACACTGTGCATTTGTGTCTTACTTAATGGCAGTGCAGGATATAATAAACTAATTTAGTGGAAGGCTGTACACTCAATACTAGTGCTTTACTTCAAATTGAGCACTCAAGTTCTACGAAGTAGCTGACATGTTTTCATTTCTGATGATTTTTTAAGAAATTAATGTAAACAGTAATCAAACTGTGACTGATATGAATCATTAACTGAATATTTTGTGTTACAGTGACATGAAGGTGACTGCTGTGTTTTATTTCTGTGCAACTTTTGATCATTTAAAGTTATTCTAAGAGAAATCTTGAAGCTGTGTAAGCATTGAAGAGTTCTTGTTTAGTGAAGTATTATTTTTTTTCATAGCCTTTTAGTTCCCTGTGCCTGATTGACAAAAATATGCCAGACTTGTGTATAAAACTAAAGGGACTAAAAACATTTAACTGCTTGTATCTTGCTATCCATATCCATATAAAAGAGTTTCCAATTGCTCAGTTTTTGTATGATTTTTTGTTTAGTCTCTTCCCACATATCCTTAGCTGCCACACCAGAATCCTTTTTAATCTGTACTCCTAAGTGCTTCATTTTATCTTGTCCCTATAAATATGGCTATTGCTGTAACAGTTTGTGTGTGAGTACATAATTTATAGCTATAGCCTTTGTTTTAGCTTAATTAAATTTGTATCCCGAAAAGATCTGAAACTGCCTCAAAATGTTCCACAACACTTAAATGTTTTCTTGTTTTATCAGGTATAAAATAATATCATCTGCAAATAGAGCCAGCTTTTCTTGACTACCATACCAGCTATATCCTTGAATTTCTGAGTCTCTTAGTTTCTTTTCCAAAGGTTCTAAATGAAGTGCAAATAAGAAAGGGGAAAGAGAATACACCTGCCTGGTTCCTCTGCTCAGACAAAAATATCTGAGAAGAAACCACCCACTTTAATTTTTGCCACCGATCCCTCATATATTCTCCCATTCAACCTTGTAATTTTATCAAGGAATGCAAATGGTTCTTTTGCCCTGCTTATAAATTCCCAGATTACTCTGTCAAATGCATTCCCCTGCTTCAAGACCCACCAACAACAGTGGTATTTTCTTACATTCAGCTTCCCTCTGGATCATCACTCTTCTGTTATGAAATGTTGGTTTCCCTCCACAAAACCACACTGATCCATACCTATCAATTTTGGCATCACGTTTGCCATTTTTTCTAGCCATTTTAGATGTAAACACTGTATATTCATGGTTTAGTATTGAAACAGTGCTGTATGGAGCTGAATCTGATGGGTCTTTACCCTCTTTAGGAATTACAGCCACTACCACCACTTTCTTCCATGATGTTGATGCTTCCCCTCCTCTTAAAATACTGTTAAACAAAACCTTCCAGATGCTTATCAGTTTTCCCCTCCTAGCTTCCAGACTTCCACAGGAATATACTGTCTATTCTTAGGGACTTTCCTGTGGATTTAGTTATACATCACCATTTTTATTTCATCTCCTCCTACCCTAGCTGTAAGTAATTGAGCCGAATCTACCTCTAACCTTGACATATTTAATTCTTCAGTAAACACTTTCATTTGTACCTTTTCTTGATCTCCATATTTCTCTGCTTTATACAGACTTCTATAAAATTTCCGAAATTTTTCTAGTAGCTCTGCAGGATCTCTTTGTCATCTTCCTTGTTGTAGACTCCCTAAGGTTGGCAACAAACATTTCTACTTTTTATTGCCTGAGTCATTGCACTAAAAGTTTTTGTGCTCTGGTGTTATCATCAAAAAACAGTTGCATAACAGCAGTCTTTCTAAACTCATGTGTATTATTGAGGTAATCCTTTATTTTCTGCTTAGCGTTCTGCAATTGCTCCTCTTCTTGTTCTTTGAGATTCCCCCTGTTGTGTAACACTATTTATTTACACCCTATTTTTTTTAACTCCCCTTAGATTTTACCCTACTCCTTAGCTATATTTTCAGAAGACATTTCTATCTTCTCTAGTAACTCCCAAATTGTTTTCACTACCCATTCCTTAAATTCCTCTCTTTTCCGCAGATAGGTGGGAAAGCACCAGTGCCTCATTTTGTTTTCATTTTTATTTTAGCTATTATTGGTGCATGATCTGAAATAATTGGATGCATATCAAAACTTTAAATTAAATGCACATGTTCCTGTGAAATGCAAGTTCTGTCTAGCCTAGCCCAGTTTTTGCATCTTGGGGAATAATATGCAAATTTACTCCAAACTCCTACTACTGAATTGACATCTTCCATGCCAAATATTTTTATAAATTTCTTCAGGAATTTACCCTCCTTTGTTATATTTTCCATTCTGGGTCCCCCAGACACATCTTCACTACTGCAAATCAAATTCCAGTCCCCACTTGTAAGTAATATTCCCTGCTGAAAAATGATCATTTCTCCCAGAAATTTCTTGAGCTCCATTATAGCAGTTTTCAGTGGAATATAAATACATGCCAGTGTAATCCTCCTTCCTTGCCAGTATCCCCTTAGTACTACAGATCTGCCATTGTTATCTTTTTATCCTCTTCTATCACTATTGGAGCTCCTCTTGCATTTAATATAAATCCTCTTTTCCTTTGCACCAGGTATTATTGAATAATCATCCTGAAAACATTTCTTTATCAAATTCACATGGTCAATTCTTTCCAAATGTGCCTCCTGTCGCACAGCTATTTGCACTGTACATTTTTAATATAGTTCACGTCTTTCTTTTTTGTATATATCTGAGACCATTAACATTTAAGTATAGTACAGAAAGTGTCATTATATTAAAAAGTTATTATTCCCACCTTTTATTTGTAATATCTTTTTGTTTAGTATCTTGCTCCAGCTTTTGTGTTACATGCACACACTAATGTGTGACAGGTTGATCTTTTATACAGTTGTTTCTTGCCATATCCATTTGAGCCTATGTCGCATCTTACAAAACTTTCTCTTTTATTGAAAGGCCAGAAACAAAAAAAAAAAAACAAATGCATCCCAACACATCCCTGAAACCTAGTAACTTAATACTAATGCACAAAACTATGTACATCTTCAAATATTGAAGTTTTACCCTCCTGATAGGAGCACTTGGTTTCAGAAGACATTATCTCCTAGTCATTGAAAGAAAAAAGTATTCTGTTTTACTCTTCTTTATCAGATTGTCTCCATGGAGTTATGAGAACCAGATACAGAGTTGCTTCTAGAAGTATTTATTTATTTCCTAGAAGAAATCTTAGATCTTCGGACTACATAAAATTGCAAACTGTAACTGTTCCCAGCAGAATAGCATGAAAGCACTACTGAGCCTTCGGTTTGAATCTCTTCACCTCCATAATCAGCAAGCTTCACACAATTGGCCAAATTAAGTTGCTCACCAGCTCTCACTTTAGCAAATGTTTCTGCTGACATTACATTACACTTTGAACCAGTGTCTACCTTGAACTCTGTGGGTTTACCATTGAACAGGACAGTGCAAAATACTTCATTATTTGCCGATAAATCTACTGCATTCACATGTTCACTGACCACTGATACACCATCTGCATAGAAAGTAGGGTTGCAGCTTTCTATATGATCAACTTGCTTTTTTGAGTGACCTTTCTTAATAACTGAATGAAGCTTGCGTGATTTACAAAAACTTTTGAAAGTGGTTTTATTTTTTACACTTGTGGGATTGCTGACCAAATGCTAAGCACTTCTCTGTCTTAGACTCATGATTGGCACCACAGTTACGATAGTTAACGCTAAGACTTGACTTTGGCTTTGGTGACTCACCATTATACTGCACTGAGCATGTCTGTTTTACTGAGCTAATCTCGGAACTTGCTAGAAGGTTTCCCAGGTAGACTCGCAAGGGTTGCAGCTGCTATGTGCTTAGGCCTGTTTCTGCTTGCCACATGTTGCATGCTGTCTGTGCTTGTTCTAGAGGTTGCTGAAACTGTGCTGTTATCACTTACAAGCATGCTTGTGTGTCTTTCTGTGAACTCATGGATTTGACAAATCTCTCTGGCTTTGCTCAATGTTAAATCACTGTCACGAAGCAAAATCTTTCTCACTGCAGCATTATTAACACCACACACAAGCCTGTCCTTTATTAACTTATCTTTCAAGTCACCAGATCTGCACATTTTAGCGTTATTTCTCAAGTCATTGATATAAGCTGCAAAAGTTTTGGTCTCTTGTATAAAATAGGTGCCTCTCTAATGTAATATTTGTATGGGGGTTGCACATTTCTCTAAATTTCCCAACCCTGGCTCCCCAACAAAACCTAGCAACCTACCATCAACCCCCGCTAAACCTCACCAGAAAAAACTCCAGTCTCCTAATGTTAAATATAAACCGTAGATGTAGTCTCAACAAGACCAGTGAACTCCACACCACCCTCTCACACTACTCACCTGATATAGTTGTCTTAACAGAAACATGGCTTAAATCAGAGATCAACAACAGTGAGATAACACTCCATGGCTATAACATACATAGACAAGACCAGATAGGAAAAAGAGGCGGAGGTGTAGCCATACCTTACAAAAATAATCTAACCCTCAAAGCTATAGACATAAGCATCCCAGATGTCACTAATGCAGAAATACTATTAACTAAACTTTTACTTAATTCTAAAAAGCAAACATAGTAGGTGTCTACATCCCACCAGGGAGTAATATCCCTACGCTAGAGCACATCCTACAATGGGCAAATAAGCTCCTTCCCCAAGAAGCAATTATACTTGGAGACTTTAATATCGATTGGTATTCCTGTAACTCAAACACACCCACAAACCACATTTCTCTGTACGGCTTCTTCCAACTAATCCAGCATACTACCAGGATAGACAAAACATCAAAAAAAAAAATCAATCCTAGATAGGATACTCGCCAATCAACCCAACCTCTCTCAACTCACAGGCTGTCTTCCTTTCAATGGCCTCTGACCCAGCAAATAAACTCTTCCAAAACCCTATCACATCAGCAAATCAGAAACAAACAAAAAACAAAAAATGTAATCACCAAGAGTTCATATACGCACTCAAAAGCTGCAGATGGGCACCTCTCACATACTTCCTATTAGACAAGGCAGTGGAGTTATTTAACTCCACCTTCCTTACTTAGCATCCTAAATAAGCTTGCCCCACCTAGAACAATTAGGATAAAACCCAACTACACCCAATGGCTAACCAAAGAAACAAGAGCTCTACTGAAAGCAAGAGACAAAGCCTGGGACACTTTGCACCATAAAAAATCATTAACCAATCATCAGAAGTACTTGGATCTAAGACATCCTTGCCAAAAAAACATATAAGACAAGACAAAAAAGAATATTATGCTAAAATACAACTTCAGCACCAAAGAAACTCACAAAAGTTCTTGTCAGCAGTCAAGGAAATCCTTCAGCCTGGTCAAATCACTGCCTCCTCCTCAAACACTGACAACACCATAGATGACATGCCCACACAGTTTAACAAAATTTTCACCAGTTCTTTACTCAAACTAACAAAAACTAGCCAGTCCCACCCACTTCTCTCTCCAACACAAAATTACAGTAACTTCTCCCTACAACCTATTCCTACTATCACCATAAAAAATACCTCAAAAAAACTCAAGCCAACAATCCTAGCTGCAGACAACCTACCCCCAGACTATCTCAAAATCACTGCAGAAGCCATCACGTACCCTGTCTCCATCCTTATAAACCACTACACCACTGAACAACAGGTCCCACCTATCTGAAATATAGCCTACATCATTCCACTACATAAAAGCGGCAGCTCTACAGAGCTTTCCAACTACCGTCCAGTTGCTATCCTGTCTCCACTATCAAAAATTCTTGAAAAATGCATCCATACCCAATTCCTTCACAATCTCCTCACTAAAAATCAACTTTCCAAAAATTAACATGGATTCTGCCCACACCATAGTACAACCACTGCCCTTCTAAGCTTCACTAACTCTGTCAACCTTCTCAGAAGTTAAGGTAACCTGGTCTCATCTATCTTTCTGGATCTCTCAAAAGCATTTGACACGGTCTCACACTCCAGACTGTTGAGCACACTATCAGAATTTAAAACCAGCCACTCCATACTCACCTGGTTCCAGAGCTATCTCACTGGGAGGCAGCAAGCAGTCAAATGGGGTAACTCCCTCTCCCCACTGCTGTCATTCACCTTAGGGGTCCCACAAGGATCCATTCTTGGCCTCTTCTCTTAACATTATTCACTAATAGCCTACATACTGCCACTAATGAACCCATGTTAATTCAATACGCTGATGACTCTAACTTAATTTGTGTAGCCCCAACACTGCACCATCTTCAGGAAATAACAAAGCAAGCCTTCTCTAAAGCAGAAACCTAGCTAACCAATCTCCAGTTAATACTCAATCCCAACAAAACAAAACTCATTCTATTGCACCATACAAGGTCCCCCGACCTCTCTTTGCTATTCAAAATCACCTCAGCAAACAACACCATCATTACTCCAGTCTCCCACACCAAACTTCTGGGAGTAGTAATAGACTAAAACATGAACTTTAATCTCCACATAAATCAAACAATCAAAAAAGTGCAAAAAATAGGTAGCCTGTACAGGAACAAACTTTTCCTCACGGGCAAATCCAAAATCTCTATTGCCGGAACCCACCTTCTCTCCACACTCCTGTATGCATCTCCCATCCTTACTTAACCTCAAGAAAACTTGCATAAGCTAACTAGATAGCTGCTGTAATAAAATAGCAAAGTTCGCTACAGATCCCATCACTGTCATGCTTTCAAAGAAGTCTCATGGCTAGAATTCCCCAACCTACTAATTTTAAACCAGCTCTCCATGGCCCACCAAATACTCAACCAACCTGAAAAAAACATCCGCTCTCAAAGACCTACTTACTCACTATTCCAATAGCCGAACCCTGAGCTCCAGTAATAAAAACCTAGTAAACCACTAAAAGTAGCAATAATGCTGGTGACTTGCTATACTCACAGTATCCCCAAAATCTGGAACTCCCTACCCATCGATGTTAGATCCACTTCCAGCACCTCCAAGTTTAAAAAACTACTAAAAGATCACCTAACATATACCTGGCTCTGCTCATGTACTAACCCTGCATAACTTTCCCTCACTCAGATGTAACCTCTAACTACACTTCTATCCAGTGTATAACCACTTTCTCCCTTACCTATATCCCATTGTCTTCCTCACAGCTGTAAGCTGTATTCTGTCAGGTGACACACTATAAATGTACTGTAGAGGCTTAAGAAAATCTAAGACGTACTGTATTAGTACTTTATTGATGTGTTAATCTCATCTCTCATGTATATATTTTTGTTAATTAATCTCCTATGTATATAAATTGCTTTATTGATCTCTGCAAGAATGTAAGTAGATACATATAATCTGTATAGTAAACTTCTTCTTTGTTGTACTAGACATGTTTTAGTAAAAATGTACTTTGCTGGAGCTTTTCTCCTCGGGCCTCTGCTGAAAATGGACACTGTTGTCCCATCGGACCATCCCGGTAAACAAATGTTAAATAAATAAAAATAAATAAATAATGCGTGGAGACATGCGTGAATGGGCGTACCTTCTTTGAAGGTTGTGCGTCAGGGCTGGCAACTCGGTACATAAAAATCAACTGCCAATTATTGGCGGACCGGAGTTCCGCTGTAGCGACCCCTAACTGGGAAAAGCCGAAAAAAATGTTTCAAGCACTCATGGTCCTCTCTTGATACAGCCGGTACCGCAGTATGGTGTTATTTCCCCTCTCCTGCATATACTGCTGGTACATACACAAATGAACACTCTCTTTTATTGGCCTCTGACCCATCTAAGTTAAGCAAAATGAATGTCCTTGTGCGTGCATCTTTGTCAGAAAAAGCTGCCTGTATGAAAATATTGTATTCCTCTTGAAATGCTCTTCAGTTCTCTGCTATATTATGATCAAACACAAGTGGACTGGACCTGCGCAAATGCCTCTGCCATATCAACACACACTAGTGAAGGTGCTTAGAATTATGTACAAACATACACACACACAAATAGATGCCAGAACTTGTAATTATGCCCAATAGCACAACAGACTCTCTGAAATAACTGCACCTTGCCAAATAGGTTTCAGTAGCACAAGAACTCTTTAAAATCACTGTACTTTGCGAAACCACTCCTTATCAGTGTAAGAAGTACTTTGAAATGACTTTACTTTGCAAATAAACTGTACACAGTAGAAGAAGCTCAGAATAAGAAGCACTTTGAAATGAATGCACTTTGCAAATAAACTGTACACAGCACAGGAACTTTTCAAAATGGCTGTACTTTGAGAAATAACGCTGTACAGTGTAAGAAATACTTTGAAATGGCGGCACTCTGCGAATAAATGTTCACAGCACAAGAAACTTTTTGGAATGGCTGTACTTTGCAATATAACTGTACTTTGCACACAGCAAACTCTTTGAAATAATTATACCGCAATAAAGCACACACTCTACAAACATTTTGCAACTGAGATACTTCGAACAACTCTAGTTATGCTTTGAATGGCTTTGGCCAATGCAAAATAGTAGTTTATGCCCAAAACACAGTCTTTTAAGAAAAAAACATGCAGTCGCTTTGCTCTTTAAGCTTATTTTGCCCTTTTATTGTACTCTTTATGCCCATTTAATCTCTTATCATGTTCATTATACTTTTCTTGTGCTCGTTTTAATTTAAACATGCTTGTTATGCAAACCAAAGGTAATTCTGAGCCCCACATAAATATTTTTGCTAGTTTTATCAAATATTGTGGTTTTGAACATTTTGTTTAATTAATAATGTGTTTTGTGCTTTTTGTTTGATTAATAATATGTTTTGTGCTATTCGTTTGATTAATAATGCGTGTTGTGCCTTACAAATGCTCCGTTTCATTTTCTTTGCAAAGTAAATCTTTTATGCAAGTTTTGGTTACCTTAAGTTTGTTTCTGGCCCCTTTTTGTTTGTCTGAGCTCCATTTCACTCATCCAACTCAGTCTGCCTTCACCTTCAACTTTGCACCTCATGGCTTGAAGAAGTTGCTGTCTTAATCCCAGTTCTGGTACCATGTCACTCATCTGGTCAGGATAAAACAGACAAACGTTTGTGGGTTCAGTTCAGGCAGCTTTATTACACACAGACACATCAAGAATGAGGCTTTGTAGCTTAAACTTAAACTTTTTAAACAGACTGCTACACTCATACATGTTAACACTTTGGCTGTTCTGTCAAAATGGCACTCCTATTTATATGCACGTGTGTGCATCTGGAAATGCTTCTTAAAGGTACATACACATGCTCTGTTCTACACTTTAGAATAACAGATTCCCATCCTTCCTCTGTTATCAGAGGAATTACAGTGATGGGCCAATGAATGCAATATTAACTTGGGAAGTCAGTTTTCTACATGAGACTCAAAATTATTCAATACAACAGATACCTACAACTTGCCATGAGGAGTATCCTTTAAAAACTTCAAAGCACAGAGAATTTGGTCCCCACAACAGAAGAAAAAGAAGGACATGTAAGATATAATCTGGGGCTCAAGGACTTCCAGCCAGCTGTGAACAGAAGAAACTCAACTAGTGGTAGCAGGTAATGCCACTGTGATGTGGTACATCAACAAGGTAGGAGGTGACAACAAGATATTATCAGTTCTGCAAACTCGCATTGATTACTTGAAAACTGGCAATGCGATAAAAAAATTTTTTTCCTCAGTGCAGTCTGAATCCACTCAAAGATGAATACTGTGGCAGTCCAGGTGTGCAGGACAACGGTTGACTTTTACGAGTGAATACTACGATTAGAGGCTTTCAGCCAACCAGTGCATGGGGGGGGGTCGTCTCATGTGGACTTGTTTACATCCCTAGATTGTAAACAACTAATTCAGTTTTGCTCAAGAAACCCTTGCAAGGAAGCTTAGTCAACAGGTGTATTTTCTGTAAGCTGGACAGGTCTTTGTCTGTGCCTTTCCTCTCATACTGTTGTTTCTCAGGTTGATCCAAAGAGTGAGAAAGGAACAGCCCAAGATGTTTCTCATGGCACTGTTTTGACCCACCCAGCACTGGTTCTTCCTGGTCATGGAGCTAACAGGAGGTATCACCATGTGCTGCCCTGCATGTTGAACCTTGTGAGCCCGAACAAGGGATCCCTTGTACACCTCAGCCTGTAAGCACTGCAGCTCATAGCATGGATAATCAAATTCTGATACCCATCAAGTACCTTTTTTCTGAGAAAATGGTTACAGAAGTAAGAAAGCCAATCACAAGAAGATCCTGTGTATCAAAGTGTAAAAGGTTGGCCGTTTGTGCTAGTTCAGAGGCCAGGACCCATCCATAACAGGGTCGTCCTGCTGTCCAGCACCTCAGTGATCTATTTAGGGTAGGTTTGGCATACGCTTCTGTTACAGCTCATCTCTCCCCCAGTTCCAATTCATCAGTTTGATTTAGAAACTGGCCGTTCCTTTGGGTCCTGAAATGTGTGCTGGAAAGGCTGGCCCAGGCTCCTTTTGAGTCAGCAGCTACCTCAACTGTGAAATTCCTGATATGGAAAACTAGTTTTTTAGAGGGACACCTCAACTCAGCCAGAAACAGCAGAACTACAGGCCCTTATTTGTGTAGAACTCTTTCTGGCTTTCCACAAGGACAGAGTAAGCCTCAAACATAATCTGTTCTTCAGTCCAAGGTATTGGCAGAGTTCACTTAATCCAGAGTACCCAGTTTTCTTCCTTTTCCCCCAATGCCCAAACAAGAGGGAGAGAATTCTGCCAACCCTAGATGTGTACAGGTAGTCAAGATTCTACCTGGATAAGACTAAACACTTTAGGAAGACAAACCAGCTTTTTATCTCCCTCTCTGAAAAAAATAGGGGAGAACATGTATCTAAACAAACTATCTCCATATGGCTGTCCCATTGTATACATTCCTACTAATTGTTAAGGGCAAAGAGCTGAAAGCCCCAGTTAGAACTCTCAATAGTAGGACCACAGCCATCACAGTGGCTGTCATGCAAGGGGTAGAGATATCCAGTCAGTTTTAGAAGCTGCCACCTGGATATCTCTACACAATTTTACCAAGCATAACAAACTGGACACTTATTCCTAGGGCCAGAACAGAATTTGCCAGACCTGTTTTGCTGGGCATGCTGAACAGCTGCCAGTTCCTGTCTGTTCACCCCCAACTCAGCTTAAAGCTTCAGGAATCATCTTGGTAGTAAGGAATACTGCAACTGTGATCTAAAGAAGAGCTTGATACAGTTGCGTAACAGTAGATGTGTGAAAAACTCACTGTTGCAGTACTCTGTCTCTCTCTCCTCCACCTTCTCTAAAATTTTCTTTAATAGCTGGGGTGCAGTCCCTCCCCCTCCCTTACCTTCCACCACTCCCTCCGTTATCTTAAGCATAAGATTAACTGCTTCAGGGCAAGAAATAAGGAGAATGCTCCTGGTTTACACATTCCTTGGCTTAACTGTCTTTTCTTGCTTCCAGGAAATGTTACTTATTAGTCACAGGGATTTCCTTACATAGGGATTCTTAGGGTCCTTGCCTGAGGGTGATTCTGCTTACGGGCATGAAGTCTAGTTCTTTCTTTTAGCAGAATGCAATGGCATATTCAAGGGCAGCTAGACACCATGAAGTGGAAGAAGAAACCCGAGTTCTTGAACACTGGCCTGCTAAGCAGGAGACCTAGTGGTAAACTTTCAGAGAAAGAAATGCTGCCACAGTGATCCATAGATGTACCATTATGGTAAGTTTCCTAAATAGTTATACTCTGTAGCACTGGAAAGTGTGCCTTTTTTTGTTATGTTGTAGAGAGAAGTCAGTAATTGGCCAAGATTCTAAATGTTCTGTTCTTTGTTGCAGATAACTCATGACGCTTTAAATGCCCCATTGCATATTCTTCGAGCTATGTATGAATTACAGATGAAAAAAACTGAATCTTTTTTTCAGGAAGTTCAGAAGCGGTAAGTAAGAACATTTTAATAAAAACATAATGTTTTTTGTTATGTAGCACCAGTGATGTACTGGCATTGTTTGTTAGGAAATATGGCTATAAATGTAACAGCATAACCTGTCTGAGAATTAAACCAAGTTTTCACATTAGGTACTGCCTGCTGTACCTTTTGAATACCTGTTAATAGAGTTGAAGAAATGGAGATATCAAGGGTGTTGGGTAATATGAAGTATATCAGGATTTTAAACTGTCTGGCTCTTATGCCAGCGTTTTTACCTTTATTTATTTATTGAGAACATGCATAAGTTAATGATTAACCTTTCTTCTTTTGAGATAAAAACATTATCTGATGGTGTCCAATTTCATTCAATCCTCAACTGAGTTCAGGTCTGACTCGGCTGCTTCTTCCAGATCATAGAATCTTGAACTCTTGAGCTCTTTCCATTATCCATAGTGCCCCTCCAACCTAATATACCCCTGATCTTGTTTGCCACCATTGTGAATAGACATAGACTGTGAGTTCTCAAGCTTTGGGTATTGACTAATTAAAATTCACAGCTTTCAGTGAGTTTAATGTACTTTACTTCTCTTTCCTCCCTTTTATCTTTTTAAAATTTACTTATTAGGCCCTTTTTCTTGTACTCTTTGAGTGCCTTCTTAAACCATCATTGGTAGTTTTCATTTTTCCCCCTTTCTGTATGAATTTTAGTACTCTTTTATTACCGTTGTTGGTAGTTCTTTCCCTTCCTTTCTTTTCTTTTTTCTTTAAAAAAATTCTTAGTGTTCCTCTTTTAGTCAATTATTTTTCTGTCTCCTGCTTAAACTTTTTAATATGTCAGATAAACCATCCGGTTTCAAAAAGTGTGTGGCTTGTGGGCAAAAAATTCTGAATTCAAATGCTCCCACGGAATGTGTGTACTGTTTAGGTCCTAAACACCTAGATGTAGATTGTGAAATCTGTAAAGGCTTCAATTCTAGAGCCTTAAGTGATAGAAAGAATAAACTTATACTTAGGGGTCTTATCTTTTCTGAATGCTCCACTCCAGTTGCTGGGTCTCAGGCCCCTAAGAAACAGGATAAAAGGGTGACTTTGTTGCTAAGGATTCTTGCAAAAGATCCCCTGAGTGCCGTTCTACTTAGGCATCGACTTCAGCTCCTTCATTGGAGCCACCAGCTAAACTTTTGAAAAAGTCAGATTCAGTCCCCTTGGATCCATACTCCACCTTTCCTCTCAGAACCTATCTCATCCAGATTGCCTTCTCCGTTTTTTTTGAGTGGTCACCTAAATGACACTACAGGCCTTTGACTACGGTTTACTCTCTTTGATCCTCCAGGAGCCTTTCCAAAGCAGACATGGATAAGGACAATGAAGAAGCTCCTTAGTATGCAAATTCTAATGGGAGTTCCCTTGGCTCCAACCCCATTAGGACCGGAGAGCCTTCTTAGATCTGCACCTCCTTTAATATCTCCTTCTCAGATCTGTCTTTCAGTTTTGGAGCCATTAGATCTGAAATCCTTGGGAGAGTGTTCATCGAAGAAAATTGTTTATTCAACTCCGATAGTTTCTGTGAGTCGACTCCAAAACTGTCAGAGCTGTCTTTCCCCTCAGATTATCAGCGTTAGACAGCTTGGTTCCACATCCTTCCTCAGGTGCAATGACTGCAAGATGTAACGAGCAGATGATTCAACAGGGTCCTTCGTTGGGTCCATCTCTTTCTACTTCCTCTGGGCATTTTGCATTCACAATGGTGGAGAGAGTCTTCTCTATGTCTGGAGATCAGACGTACCTGTCTTCCTTGGATCAGCCATCTTTATCTCATTCTATTTTGCATCCTGAGCCTCATTTATCTCTTCCACAGGGACAGCCAGCCCAGATAAGGCTCCAGTCCACCCATCAGGCTATAATTATCTCTACCGATACCTCCCTGGAGCATCTTACTGAGGAGGGTCCTCAGAAAAAAAAACATGCAAGAGGAGGCATTTAGACTCTCCACAAGAGTCTGTCACTGAAGAAACTGATTTTAATGATGTATCCTTTGGAGTCACCTTTGAACTCTTAACTCATTCACTCCAATGGAGCTCAGGAAGTTTGCACTGTAACTTCCAATTAAGCGGGACCTAAGCGTTTTGACAGAATCAAATTATGTCCTCACATTTCAAATAAATGCTCATATCTCTGGATCCATAGGGTTATGAAAGAAGTATAAATAGCAAACTCCCTCAGCACAAACTACTTTTATAGTGGTAGTATTCTTTAAGTTCTAGGTCATAAACCAAATTTTATAAGTGACAGTAAACATAGTAACTATTACATTTGTAATACAGTAAACTCTCAGTTAACCTGCACCCATGGGGATTGGTAGATGCCGGATAGCTGTAGTTTCTGGTTGCTTGAGAGTTACTAGTAAAAATAGGCCTGACTAATACTGTACCCTATACTATTTGTTTGGTTTTACTTGTTCTTAAGTTGGGGAGAGGGAATTTATTCCTATCTTCCCTTTTTAAAACTCTAATACTCTAAAAACATAAGGTATGTTTCTGCAGGGGGGGGGGTTACAACAGAAAGTGCAACACGTGAAAATTGTACTGTATTTCTTAGATTTTTTTTTCTGGTTGCTTGGGTTCCGGTTAACTGAGAGTTTACTGTATTTTGTTAACAACTTACAATATCTCAGCAACCATTCTAGTTGCATACATAACTGTCTGCAGCATTTTATCCATCTAGCTGAGAACTTTCATATGAGGCTAAGGAGATGTTCTTCGTGTTTCACTGTTACAGTCATCACATTTGGGTTATCTGCCTGCAGGTAGCCCTCAACCAGCCTGAATGCCGGTGTCTTCGGATTTCTGCATCGTATGCTGTCACCTCTTCCATGACGTCAGGCTGTCAGGGGTATAAAACATGCAGCTGACACCATTACATCAGTCTTTCTTGCCGTGCGGTACCCGAAGCAGAAGCAATTCGCAAGTGCCGGTCGACCGACTCCGGAAATTTTCGTTTTCCAGTTTCAGACATGAAGTCTTCAAAACGATAAGTACCCCATTGGGGATCCTTTATTCTTGCTCTAACCGATGTCAAAAAAAATTAACAATTGTCTTGCCTGTGGAAAGCAAATACCTCATAGATATTTTCATTCTTACTGCGTCACCTGTTTAGGCCCAGACCACAACGTCCCTTGCTGTCGGTTTTGTGCCTTGTTCAACTCCCGAACTATTCGTCGTCGGGCTATTTTTGTAGCTAAATACTTTTTTTCTTGATCTCCGTACTCCAAAATGGCTTCTGTAAGCCATCCGACTACCAATCTTCTGAAAAAACGTTAGGATAAAGAGAGAGACAGACCGCTTATGTCCAAAACTGCTGACGACACTTCCAATATGCTAGTTGCCAGTACGCCGGTACTCAGTGAGGTGCTTTCGCAGCCCCTGATACCCGCTACTGCAGATTTGCAGGCCTGTACTGATACCCATTCAGAGTCCGGTATGCTGCGAGATGCTTCTTCAACTATGGAACCTGCGGATTTCTCTACCTTGGATGGGTCCGAAGCTTCTGTGCAGGCACCGGCTTCTGAGGGTGTGTTCAGGCCTATCGATTTTCATGTTAAACCGACGACTTTGTTTCAAGCTAAGAATACTGAATTCCTTAGGCCTAAAGCTCGCACTAAGCCTAGAAAACCGATGACCAATGCACATTCTCAGGACCATATGCCTCAAAAACAAATGATTAGAATGGCTGAAGACCTTATTACATTAATTAGGGGAAGCCAGCCTTCCCCCTCTGAGACCTAGAACTGATTTTCTTTCTGATTCTTCTGATCAGGAATCTGATATCGCTGTTCTTTCTGACTACCAGGATTTACCCTTATCTGTTTATGAGGACTCTGATGCAGAGGATTCCATTACCTCTGCTCCCCCTCCAGAAAAATTTTCTTGTGGTGAAAGCTTGCATACCCTTCGGGAGCATTTCTGCTGGGAAAGCCATGACTATTCACAGTTCAAAAAGAGACTTAGGGAATTTTTAAACCTGCCTCAACACAGGCCTCCAGCTGGAATCCAGCCTTATCCCAGACACTTTGCCTCCAGCTTCCAGGAAACCTGACAGGTACTACAGAGTACCTGACTCTCACAAATTCCTTTTCAAGAATCCTACTGCAGATCCAAAGACCATTTCCCAAGGACCAAAAGGCATTAAAGCTACTACTGCCAAAAATCCTACCTTCTTCTGATAAGGATTCTAGAGCTTTAGACAGATGGGGTAAGAAGGTATATACTTCTGCTACTTTGGCTAGTAGGGATTTAAATTGCCAGTCTCATATGTTAAACTATCAGCAGCACATTATGCGATTAATTAAACAGAAAATGATGTTGATTCCTGACTGTGCTGAACACAAAGATTTACAAGAGTTAATGCATTCTGTTGACCAAGTAGGTAAACATACTTTGCAATGTGGTTTTGATGCTTTAGAAGCATCTTGCAGGGCTGCTGTCACTGGGTCTGTACTTTGAAGGCATGCTTGGCTTAAGGAACAAAACTTGCCAGATCATGTTACAGCTAAATTACTGGATGCACCCTTAAACCAAGAGCACCTTTTTGACAACAAAGCAGAAGTCCGCAAAAGGATGGAGTAAAAAGCTAAATCTATACAAACGGTTTAAGATTTCTTCTATTTTCAGTAGGCATTGGCCTTCAAAGAACTGGTCCTTTCCAGTCCCTTCCAGGCCTTCTCAGTCCAAACCCAGGAGCAGCAGGACCACCAAGACTTCAGTCTCAGGCTATGCACAGATCTAAGCAGTGGGGGCCCCTACTTCCAAAGCAGGGAGTAGTAAGCCACCCCCTATGGAAAAATGGCACTGACTTATCCTGAACTGTACCGAGCCTTACTTAACTACTTGCTCCCTTAAGAGGAAAGCTCGCCCTGCATGCAAAAAACTGGTCACTCATTACCCAGGACAAATGGCTTTTAAACATAGTTTCCCTAGGGTACAGATTCCACTTCCACTCACTCCCAACCCCAAGTGGATGGCCAGACCTCCCCCCAAACCAGTGGATGGAGGCCCCAAAAACAAGTGCTCTCTGTCCTCAGTATCAGGGCTATTCAACCTGTCCCAGCAGAGCAAAAGGGACAAGGGTTTTATTCAAGACTGTTCCTGGTTCCCAGAAAAGAAATCTCCTGGCGTCCTATCCTGGACTTTTCTATTCTGAACACCTTTCTGGTGGTTCCAAAATTCAAAATGCTAATTCTTCAACAGCTTCTTCCTGTGCTAGCAAAGGATGCCTGACTGGCAACTCTAGACTTAAACGAAGCTTACCTGCACATCCCAATAAGGGAATCCTGCAGAAAGTACCTACGCATCAGGGCAGGCTCCATGCACTTTCAGTTCTCTGCACTTCCCTTTGGCTTATCTACTGTGTCCAGGGTATTCATAAAATGCCTAGCTCCAGCCACTGCATTTTGCAGGCAGAGAAATATTTAGATTTACCCATACTTGGACGATTGCCTGATTCAGGCAGAGAGTTAGGACTTGCTATTACAAAACCTGGCATTTGTAAAGAGACTTCTAACTTCACTGAGGTACACCATCAATGAGAAGAAATCACACCTATTACCCTGCCAGCAGATTGTATTCCTGGGAGCAAGCTTGAACACAAATTCCCAGATGGCATTCCTCACTCCAGAGAAACAAGTTCATTTGACAACCTACTTCAAACTACTGGCCACAAAAACCCAGCTATCAGCAAGGAAAATCCTGCAAGCCCTGGGGTTCATGGCCTCTTGCATTTTTGTTAATTCCATATGCAAGACTGCATATGAGGAAATTTCAGTGGTATCTAAAAAGTCTATGGTGTCAGCATTCTCAGGACCTGGAAACAATTATTCCTATCATCCCTTGTGTTAGGGCAGAGTTCCTTCCGTGGGCAGAGGCCTACTACCACAGCAAGGGACTCCCTTTCACTGTACCCCCTGCCACCCAAACCCTAACAACAGACACATCAGACTATGCATGGGTGGCTCACATTGCAGGGCAGTGCATTCAGGGTACATGGAACCCAAAACAGATACACCTGCATATCAGTCAAAAAGAAATGTTAGCTGTACAGAATGCTCTGACAGCCTTAAAAGACCTTATTCTTCCAGGACAACTGTTGGTAAAGACAGACAACACCACAGTTATGTGGTACATAAGCAGGGGGAAACCCATTCCTACCCACTCTGCAGACTAGCCATGGCTCTGTGGAACACAGCCTTGAGTTACCAAGTGAACCTACAAGCTCAATCCCTGCCAGGCAAACTAAATTCACTGGCAGATGACTTAAGCAGAAATCTCATGGACCCACACGAATGGAAACTGGAACCCAAAATATTCAAGCTCTTGAGGAACAAATGGGGGACTCAGAGGTAGACCTGTTTGCCTCCACTCAGAACTACCAATTGAACAAATTCTGCACCAGAACTCCCCAAAGTCAAGCTTGGGAAGTGGATGCCCTGTCCTTTACCTGGGAAAGCCTCTCAGTTTATGCCTTTCCCCCTCTGCCTCTCCTCTCAAAGGTTCTACTAAAGATCAAACAGGACAAACCAAGGACAGTACTGATTGCAACAGACTGGCCATGCCAGCACTGGTACCCCCTTTTGCGCAGTCTGACAGTGCTGCAACCTTGGCAGCTGCTTCAGACCCCTTCCCTGCTGTCTCAGCAGGCGGGTCAGATTCTGCACCCTCAGCTTCAAACCCTGAACCTTGCAGCCTGGCTAATTCCCTGAGCTCACCTCCAGCAACCCTCAGTACGCAGGTGCTGGATGGCATTCTTGAGGCAAGAAGGCCTAGTACTAGAAAATCATATTCAGAAAAGCGGAAAAGATACTGCTCCTGGAGCCAGGCTCAAGGAGATGGGCACAACGGTGCCCAGCTTACCCGATATTCTAGATTAATTAACAGAAATGCTCCACAAGGGCCTGTCTTTCTCTTCAATTAAAATTCATGCCTCTGGCATATCAGCACATTATAATACTGAGCCACCCCTCTTCTCTCATTCCCTACTAAAACAATTCCTTAGAGGGGCCAAAAATTTAAGACTTTGTATTGGAAAACCCCACTGACCACCTTTGAACCCAGCCTTAACAGCAGAGTTGAACTTTTACTTCTTGAAAACAGCTTACTTTTAGCCGTCACTTTCAGCAAGAAGAGTGTCTGAACTGCAGGCCCTCCTTCATTGTGGCCCCATGTTTTCTCCCTTGAATGTGGATCCCTCCCCCCAATGATCAATTCCAATCCAATCTTAAGTCAAAGATGGCTCCTAACCAATTTTTTCATTTTTCATACTTTTTAAGGGGAAAAGAGAATAAATAAAATAAGGATACTGCATTCTCTGATAAGATGACAGACGGCTTAGACTTAGACGGGTTGGAAAGGCAGCCAGAAAATATCACCAGCTGCTAGTTAGGGATCAGCTGCAGGCCAGGGCACCATTTCCATTTTTTCAAAGCAAAGCATTCCCAAATGGATAGCACATTGCACAACTCTGCTACAAAACAACTTGAAAAACTACCCCCACCCATTCATAAGAACTCCATTCCACCATCTCACGCTACCACCTACCAGAGACATCCAGAGACATCCTGGAAGCTGCAACCTGGCTGCTGCCTACCTTCTGTACATAACCACTGCCTATCTTTCTACTTCCTCTCTCCAGAGCTGGATTTACCCACAGCAGTCTTACAGGGCCTTATTGGCCTTGCCATGCCTGCCCTTGCCCTTTTTCTCTCCTTTCTTAGCTTCTTAGTTCAAAGATAACGTGATCAACAGTAAAGACGATAACAAAAAGACATAGTACAGTTGTACTTACTTTACAATAAAATGTAGATGCTCAAATGTATTCACCCTGCAGTCCTCCCTCCCTCTCTATTCCCCGACGCCTCTTGACTTTTTACTTCCTTCTTGTTTTTGGCATATTATATATAATATATTTGCTTTTGCTGGGGGTGTTCCATAATACCATATAATTGCTTCATTGTGGGGGCACGGGACATCTGGGGCAAGAAAAAACTGATATAATGGCTTTGGCTGATAATTCCCCCCTGACGACCTCTGACTGACTGGAAGAAGCAACAGCATCCGAGCACGAAATCGAAGACTCTGGTATTCAGGCTGGCTGAGGCTACCTGCTGGCAGATAACCCAGAATGATGACTGCAACTGTGATACACTCTCGAACATCTACATTTATGGTAAGTGTAACTGTACTACTTTGTGTTACCTGGTTATTGATGCATCTGCAGTCCTAACATATGGGTTGTCCTGCCTCAGGCAGCCCTTCGGTCGGCCGGATTCCAAAGTCTGGGTCTGGCCTCGGCTGATGTCGCACTTCACCCGACGTCATAACTGCTGTTTATTGGGTATAAAGGCATCAGCCGATGCCATTTTCCTCAGTCTTTCTTGCCGCGGTGCCCAAGCAGAAGCTGTTCGCAAGTGCCGGTCGGTCAGATCCAGAGATTTCTACTACCGAAGACTTCTAAAAAGCTAAGTACCCCGTTGGGGACTCTTTCTTGCCTCAGCCGATGTCAGACAAAGTAAATAATTGTTTAACTTGTGGGAAACAAATACCTCATAAGGATTTCCACTCTTACTGCCTTCCTTGCTTAGGCCCAGACCACGATGTATCAGCTTGTCTAGCCTGTGCTTCCTTCAACCGACGGACACTTAGACGTCGGTCGGAGTTTGCAGAGGAGTTTTTTGGTCCCGCTTTTGCATACAAAATGCAGTGGGAGACTCCGACTTCTCAATTAGCTAAAAAGCGCAAGGAAAAGGACCGACATTTGCGGCCCGCGGTTTCGGCTGAAACCACGGTTAGGCCAACCGCGAATGTCTCGGTTTCGGCTGAAACCGAGCCCCCGGTTCTTCCTTCGGCCGAAAGCATGCTTCCGATAACCGAGGCCTCACAGAGCATGGCTGAATCTGCTACTGAATTTACTGCTACAGAAGCAGGCACCCGGGGTTTATCAGACACTATTCCTTTAGACATAACTACCCCTGCACGTGGGGCGGCTAGACCCCCTGCTTCCATGTCTATCAAGGCTTTTGCCAGGGCTAAGGCAGCTAAATCTTCTAAGGCCTTGCCTGCCAAAACTCCTTCACATAGGCCTACCTCTAGTTCCCAAATACTCAGCCTGGCTGAGGATCTCATTTCATTGATCAGAGGATCCCAACCTCACCCAGACAGGGCCTCTCAGCCCCCTCCAGACAAGAGGCCTAGGACTGAACCCCCGGAACCTGTCTCTACAGATTATTCCTCGGATGACTCAGACCTTTCAGACCCTCACGAAGGCCCATATTCTCCTTATGAGGATTCTGATGCAGAAGACTCCATTCTTTCTGCTTCTCCTCCTGAAGAATTTTCCTTTGGGGAAACCTTGCATGCTATGAGGGAACACTTCCAATGGCAGGGCCAGGATTTTTCAGATTCAAGGAAAAGGCTAAGGACTTTTTTACACTTACCACAGCATAGGCCTTTAGCCATTCCACCAGTACTAACAGTTGTTGATGATGCATATAATGATGCCTGTACTGCTCCTGATTCTCTTCCTTCGGCCCCTGCCAAGCCAGACAGATATTACAGGGTTCCGGACACACACTACCATTTGTATAAGGCTCCTGTTGCAGACCCTGAAACCATTTCACAGGGCCCTAAAGGTGTGGCAGCTGCCTCTGCCAAAAACCCTCTTCCCTCTGAAAGGGAATCTAGAGCATTAGAGAGATGGGGTAAAAAGGTTTATACTTCTGCTACTCTTTCGGCCAGGGCCTTGAACTGTCAATTTCACATGATTCAGTACCAGGAATTTTTGTTAGACCAGTTAAATAAAAAAAATATCTTCTCCTGAACCTTTAGACCGCAAGTCCCTTCAGGATTTGGTACATAACTCTCAGCAGGTCAGTAACCATTTCTTAAAATGTGGCTATGATGCACTGGAGGCTTCCTTTAGATCAGCTGTGACTGGAACAGTGATTCGAAGGCATGCCTGGTTAAAAGAACAATCCTTACCAGACCATGTTAAGTCAAAACTCCTAGATGCTCCCATGGAGAAACAAAGTTTGTTTGGCTCCCCTGCACAGGAGGTTCTAAAAAAGGTGGAAGAAAAAGCAAAATCTGTCCAAACAGTCAAGGATTTCTTACAGGTCCAACCTCCGAGGTTTAGCAGAAATTGGCCTTCGAAGAATTGGTCCTTTCCAGACAACTCCAGAGCGCAGAGAGGCAGAAATAGACGCCCAAGAGGCTGAAGTCAGTCTAGGGGTGCCTACAGGGGACGTCAGTGGCAACCTACCAACCAGAGAAGTACTGCCACAGATTCAACTACAACCACTTCCACAGGGCAGACACAATGACTTGGCTCTAGTTCCGCCTACCAGGGAACAACTGGAAGCACCCTTGGGTGGAAAACTAGCCTTATTCTCCAACAACTGGCATTACATTACAGGAGACAAATGGACTTTACAAACAATAGACAAGGGCTACAGGTTTCACTTCCATACTCTACCAAAAAAGAGAGGAATGCCAAACCTACCACTAAGCCAAAAAACAGACGCTCTAAGACAAATCAACAACTTACTAAGGATGAGAGCTATAGAAGAGGTACCACCTATGGAACAAGGCCAAGGATTTTACTCCAGGCTTTTCCTTGTACCAAGAAAAGAAAATCAATGGAGACCTATTCTAGATTTGTCCTCACTGAACACATACCTCATTGTTCCAAAATTCAAAATGCTGACCCTCCAGCAACTTCTTCCCATGCTGGGCAAGGAGTCTTGGCTGGTGACTCTAGATCTCAAGGAGGCATACCTGCACGTCCCTATATGACCAGATTGCAGAAGACACCTCAGATTTCTTGCAGGATCAGAGCATTATCAATTCTCAGCATTGCCTTTTGGCTTATCTACTGCGCCCAGAGTATTCACGAAATGCCTGGCATCAGTAATTGCTCATTGCAGACTTCAGGGAATTCAGATTTACCCATACCTGGACGACTGCCTAATACAAGCGGACAACAAAGCAAAGTTAACAAAAGATTTGGAAAATGTCATACAACTGTTGCAAACCTTGGGATACACAGTCAACATGCAAAAGTCAAGACTAGTACCATCCCAAAGGATAACATTCTTGGGTGCAGAATTAGACACATCAACTCAGATGGCTTTTCTCACAGAAGAAAAACAAAAGCAACTACCAGTCTACTTCATGACATTAACAACACAAACTCAGCTTACTGCAAGGAAAGTCCTGCATGCCCTGGGCTACATGGCATCCTGCATAATATTGGTTCCGCATGCCAAGCTGCATATGAGAAAGCTACAATGGTATCTAAGGAATGTATGGTCTCAACACAAGCACAGTCTAGAAGCCCAGATTCCAATAATTCCATGCCTGAAACAAGAATTCCTGTGGTGGGCTCAGGCCTGTCAGTTGAACAGAGGCTTGCCTTTCCACAAACCACATCCAAGCCAGACCATCACCACGGACGCCTCAGACCTAGGATGGGGGCACACATGGTGGACAAGTGTATACAAGGCCTATGGACCCAAGACCAGCTGAATCTACACATAAATCTAAAGGAGATGCTGGCAGTGAAACATGCGATCCAGGCATTCAGACCACTCCTTCAACAGGGTCATCTGCTGATAAGGATGGACAATACCACAGTCATGTGGTACATCAACAAACAGGGAGGTACACATTCATATCCTCTATGCCGGATGGCAATGGACCTGTGGAATGTGGCCCTGAACCTCAACATTCAACTTCAGGCCAGATTTGTACCAGGAAAAGAAAATTCTCTAGCAGACACCTTAAGCAGAACTACCACGGATGCTCACGAATGGATGCTGCATCCAGATATCTTCAAAGCCATAACAAAGAAATGGGGACTACCACAGATAGACCTGTTTGCCTCCCCACACAATCACCAATTGAAGAAATTCTGCACAAGAGCATACCACCCACTTGCTTGGAGGGTGGACTCCCTTTCCTTCAGCTGGAAAAACCTGACAGCATATGCATTCCCACCTCTTCCGTTGATGTACAAAGTTCTACTGAAGATCAGAGAGGATCAGCCAAGGGTAATTCTGATAGCTCCAGACTGGCCGAGGCAACATTGGTACCCGCTACTGAGAAGCATGTCCCGGACACACGCATGGCATCTACCTCTATGTCCCTTACTACTAACGCAGGACAACTACAAGATCCTACATCCAAACTTGAAAACACTGCAGCTAGCTGCTTGGAATATTGCATAAAACAAAATAACCCAGGTTTATCTCAGAGGGTTAAGGACATTATCCTGGAGGCACGCAGACCCTCCACAAGGAAGACTTATTCAGCCAAGTGGAAAAGATACCTTATTTGGAGTGCAGCAAAGGGAGAAAATGTCTCATTGGCAAACATAGCACACATCCTGGAATATTTAGCAGAGCTGTTCCACAATGGCCTGTCTTACTCCTCCATTAAGATTCATGCATCAGCATACAACATGGATCCTCCTGTCTTCTCTCATCCTCTACTCAGGCAGTTCTTGAGAGGAATCAAAAATGTAAAGCCTCCAAGGAAACCACCTTTACCTACATGGGATCTCAACTTTGTGCTGGAAAAGTTAACACTTCCCCCTTTTGAACCAGCAGCAACAGCAGAATTACAATTCTTGTCTTGGAAAACTGCTTTCCTGCTAGCAATTACTTCAGCAAGAAGGGTATCTGAGTTACAGGCATTAATGGCAGTACAACCCTTCCTTATCTTCCATCAGGACAGAGTCTCTCTGAGAACTAACCCTACCTTTATGCCAAAAGTGGTCTCCAGAGTATCATTGAACCAAGCGATTCATTTACCTACATTCTTCCCCAACCCACAGAACAGGGGGGAAAGACTGCTTCATACCTTGGATGTGCACAGACGATTACGCTACTATCTGGACAGAACTAAGACCAGCAGAAAAACTGACCAGCTTCTGGTAGCATATGCAACAGGAATGCAAGGAAAAGCAATTTCAAAACAGACAATCTCAAAATGGATAGGAAATTGCATTCGATTTTGCTACTCTTTTCATGGAAAGACAACTCCTGATAATATCAGACCTCATTCCACAAGAGCTACAGCCACCACTACAGCTTTCCTACGAGGAGTGGCTACCAAAGACATTTTAGAAGCTGCTACTTGGAGCTCCGTGCATAGATTTGCCAAGCATTACAATCTTCCCTTATACTCTAGATCCCGAGCAGGTTTTGCAACTGCTATTTTGCAAGGGATCTTAACTACACCATCTTTATCTTAGTGCCTCCTCCCCCAGTTTGGCTATGGTATTCTACCCATATGTTAGGACTGCAGATGCATCCTTGAAGGACATAGTACAGTTTTGTACCTACCATAAATGTAGATGTCCGATAGGTATGCATCTGCAGTCAGGATTACCCACCCTCCTTCCCCTCTGTGGTATTCCTAAGGTATTTACCCCTCTTTTAGCTAGCTGGGGGAATCTATTATGGTGTATTTGTTTGTATATATGTATTTGCTCTCTACTGTTTGGAATTATTTGCATTTATCCAAATTTAGCCTTACTAGAGGGCACCTGGCATCTGGGGCAAGAAACACTGAGGAAAATGGCGTCGGCTGATGCCTTTATACCCAATAAACAGCAGTTATGACGTCGGGTGAAGTGCGACATCAGCCGAGGCCAGACCCAGACTTTGGAATCCGGCCGACCGAAGGGCTGCCTGAGGCAGGACAACCCATATGTTAGGACTGCAGATGCATACCTATCGGACATCTACATTTATGGTAGGTACAAAACTGTACTTTTCTGGAGGTTTTTAGATCTGGCCCATCTACCTCCTGGGTAACTCCACCTACTGATGAAGTTATAGATTTGGTGTCTTGGAGGGTTTGTAAAGAACTGGACACTGCCGAGCCTGTTCCCAAGAGACCAAGCAAAATCCTTTAACCTCAAAAAGATCGCCTTCACTGGAGTAAACAAGTACTCACTGATGCAATGGTTGTCACAGCAACCCTGAGAAAGAAACTAGCAGAACAGAGCTTCTCTATCCAGTCCCTAACAGGGAGTCTAGTTGCAGGTTTGGAAAGCATGTCTATGCATCAGTGACTGTTGCTTTAAGGTTGCTGAATTATTTGGCACATTTTACCAGACTTCAAAGACATTTGATCAAGGACCTTACCAAATCTCTTTCTGGTACATATCCTCTGAGGAAGGGAATACCATTTCCTTGCAGTTGGCTACCCTCCAATCAATTTCTAATTAGTCCATGAGGTTAATCTCTCATGCTGCTTAAGGTACCACACTAGCTGCAGGTTGAGACATTTCCATTAGGAGAAATGCCTGGATGCACTTGTCTGATTTTGTGGAACCATTTAACTCTTCTTTTATCATTGCGCCCTTTGATGAAAGCGTATTATTTGGCCCCAAGTTTAAAGACGCACTCTGTAGGTCCGAACATGAAGGGAAAACCTTGTTTGCTGCTGTAGGTGTTTTTTTTTCTACCCCTCAAAGGTCCTTTTTTTAGGAAACATCGAGGTGGCAGAAAGCTATGGTTCAGAAAGTCCCAGGGTCCCTTTCAAGATCCACGTGGATATAATTCCCCCAGGGCAGAGAGGAGAACACCAATGGAAGATGCCGTTCCCATGGGAGAGGTGCTTTGCATAACCAGGGATCTAGAGATTTCTTCTTTAACAGATCCTCTCAGCAGTCCTGATTGGAGGCTTGACTGTCCATCTCTGGAGGAAGTCAGGGGTCACCTATCCCTGCACCAGCAGGTTGTGTCATACCCTTTTCCCAATACCCTCTAAAAGTTCAGAAGAAAATTCCTGATGTTTCACCCAGTCATAAGGAAGCAGTTTCTCTAGAAATAAAAAAAAACAGAGAGGGTCCAGAACTTATTCATGATTTTTTGGTGCCAAAAAAGATAGGGGAGTTGAGACCAGTTTTAGGTCTTAGCAAATTAAATCTAAATCAATATACAAAGTTTCAGATGGTCTTGGTTCAGTCATTTCTGCATAAGGACAACTGGATGTGCTCAGTAAATCTTCAAGATGCATACTGTCACATAAAAATGAACAGACAGTCTGGAAGATACCATCTCTTTCAGCTAGGTGCCAGTCTTTGCTAGTTCAGAGCACTACCCTTTGGCGCACCACAGTCCCCACGGTGTTCCCCAAATGCATGGCAGTCGTAGCAACTCACCTAAAACTGCTTGGATTCCAAGTGTTTCCATATCTTGATTACCGGCTCCTGACCGCTCCGACCAGGCATCAACTGACTCAAGCAAGGGACTATTTACTCCAGCTGTGCTCCCATCTGAGAATATCAGTAATTTACAACAAATTTCAGCTCATACCAACTTATAGTTTGGAATTCATTGGTGCTCACGTAGATGCAACAACCCAAATAGCTTCTCTTCCTCTCTCTCAAATAGAAGCTATCCAATTCCAAGTCCAAAAAATAATACAAAATTCTTCTCTTCCAGCACAGCTATTACTTAAAGCCTTGGGATCCATGGCAGCTGCAATCACCTTGGTACCACTTGCCAGGTTCCATATGAGAATACTTCAATGAACACTTGCCACTCAGTGGTGTATTTGCCAACACCCATTATCCATGCCAGTCAAAATTACTCAATTGGTGGGCACACTCCAGTCAACTCCACAAAGGCCATCCTTTTGTTCTCCATCACCGCAAGGCCACAGTGACCATGGATGGCTCAGCTCAGGTGAAGGGCATTTCCCGGGGAGGATGGTTCAAAGCACATGGTCTGCCAAAGAGGTGACATAAGAGCTGTCCCGGCATTGCAGGCCTTTCGAGACACACTTCCAACCGGGACTGTTGTGATTCAGTTGGACAATATGTCAGTAGTCTGGTACATCAGCAAACGGGGGGAACCAGATCTTACCCTCTTTGCCAAGAAGCTATGAGAGTATGGCAGTGGGCGATCTCTTCCAGTTGTTTTTTGATAGCAGTGTACATTCCAGGGAAAGCCTGTACGATTGCAGACAAATTAAGCAGGTCCATTCTGATACCTCACAAATAGTCTTGCAGTATGGCAGATTCAGTCTTCTGTCAGTGGGGCCAACCATGCTGCTATCTATTTGCCTCTCCCCTCAGCAACAAATTCTGCAAGTTCTTCACCCTGATTCCCCCCAACGGGGGAGTCACAGAGTGATGCTGTACGTCTCGCTTGCCTCCTCCCTGTTTCCGTTATATCATTCTTCATTACCCTCATCCAAAATTTCTACAGAAGGTATCTTGATTGAAGAGCACGATTGTCCTTATTGCCCCTTACTGGCCTAGTCAGAATTGTTTTCTCTTCCTCTGGCCTCATTTTCTACATCCACCATGGATTCTGGACCCAGTTCCAGACCTCCTGTCTCATCTGACAGGCATGACGTACTCAGACTTAACAGGCCTCAGGCTTAACAGGCCTCAGTTTGACTGCATGGTTTCTCCAGTTCCATTGATTGCTAGACAGCCCACGCTGTCCTTGTCCATCCATCACATTTTGTTATCTTCCCGTAAAGCTTCCACCAGAATGATTTATAAGAGTAAATGGAAAAGATTTGCTGTTTGGGTCCTAATCAAAAGCTTGGATCCCTTTTCAGAACCGATTTCAAATGTCCTTGACTTTTTGGCAGCAATTTTCATTACAGGTGGTACTTTCTCAACTATCAGAGTACAATTAGCAGCCCATTTCCAATTTTCATCTGGAGGTAAATAATCTACCATAGTTTCTTCTAAACTTTACAAAACCTTTAGTCCCCACTACGTGAATCTTGGGTGGCCCTCATAGAAGGATAATCCTGTCAACTGACAAACTAAAAGCAAATGTTCTTCTAGAAATCAAATCTAGTTTGTAATGAGCTCTAAAAGTATGAGCATTAGACCAGTTGGATGCTGTACAAATGTCATCAATGGACATCCTGGACCAGAAGGCAGAAGTGGCCATAGATCTGGTTGAATGTGCCTTAGTAGGCTTTGATAGAAAGAGGCCTTGCTGAGACTTTACAAAAGAAATACAGTCAGTAATCCATTTTGCTAGGGTAACTTTAGAAACTGGTGCTCCAAGTCTGTTCAGGGAGAAAGAAATAACTGATCTGTTTTCCTAAGCTCTTCGTCATGTGTAGATAAAAACGTAGTTGTCCGTGCACATCTAAAAGATGCAACATGTACACTCCTTTATTTGAAAAATTAGGGAAGAAGACAGACACATGAATTGTTTTTGATATTTGATTCAGAGGCTACTTTAGCTAAGAGGGATATATTGGTTTGTAAAGTAACCCTCTCTTTTTAAAAGGCAGTGTAAGGCGGTTTTGGATGGTAGAGCCTAGAGTTCAGAAATTCTCCTCGCAGATGTAATAGCTACTAGTAAAACTGTTTTCCAAGATAAACAATTTCATATCAGCTTTGGCTGAAGGGTCAAAAGCTTGCTGTGTCAACCCCTGGAGTACAGTTGTCAGATCCTAAGGAGGTGACTGATCTTTTACTGGAGGTCTGAGTAAAAATGTACTACTTAGAAAATCCTTGCACACAAATGCATAGTTATAGTAAGAACTGTAATTTTTCTCCTTGAAATTTCATTATTTGATCAATAAACATCAGAATAAAATCCTTTCCCTGCGAGAGAGAGTCAGACCCTAGAGTCAGCAGATGCAGAAAGACAGGAGAAAATAAAGAAGTTTGAACTGAATTATGAGAAGGAAATCCCTAAAAAGGAGGTAGGGAGCTCCCACAGCTATTAGAACCCCTAATGGACTTTTGCCAGAGAGAGAAAGATGGAGATCCAGAAACAGAGTAATAATTAAGGATTGCAAGAGTGGGAGGGGGATTTATAGATGTGCAGACTTGTAGGACTGTCCTCTTGAATCTCTGCTTTCCTGAAGAATGGCGAGTCTTCTTAATTTGCTTTTTATAAAAGGATCATGAAATAGGGATGAAATGTTAATTTTTTTAGTACCTCAGCAGCAGGTAGTACAAATATAGCCACCCTATCAAGGAAGGAATTCACAATTTCAGCTTTTACACCTTCAGGCACATTTAGAGACATAACCATGCAATTTTTATCACAGCAGGCCCAGTAGCTGCTGCTTTGGAGGAAGCATCAGCTGAGACAAAAGCATTTAGAGAAGATTTTCCCTCAGGAGAAGGAAAGGCGACAGTGATTTTCCACATATTTTCATAAATAATCAAAACTTTAACATGCGAGACAATTAAGAATTCTTAAAATAAGAGTAGTAGAAGAAGGTGCTGTCTTTCCGAAGTCTGTCAAAAGCTTTCCCATCCCTGCCAGAGGGAGATGGATTTGCATTTACCATATGTTTAGGAGCTTAACAAGGAGATCACTTCAGGGTCAGAATTAGAATAGAAAGTATTCATTGAACTGAGGAGCCTCATACAAGTCTGCCTTTTTAGGCTGGCTGTCAGGCATGTTGCAGTCTGTAATAAAAACATCCTCCAAAGCCATAGAATGTGAACCACCACAGGCAGAAAAAGTGCCAGTTGTAGTAAGTCATAATGTTTTTCAAATAAACTGGAATGTCCTATTGTTCTCACTGAAAAATATTTCATTCTAGGAATGGTTTCAGAAAACGAAAATTCTTCCAGGGGAAAAGCAGAAGAAAAACTCTCCTCAGAAACAGAACCTGATGCCTTAGGGAAAATAACTGAAAACATTTCCATGGAATAAATTCTGTTCCATGTTTATCATGGGGAAAATATCAGAAACTGGTGAATTTATTTTTCTCTTATCATTAAAACCAGACTTTAGGAGCTTGAACAAAGCCCTGAGCTAAGCCCACTAAATCCTCCCTATCTAGGGAAATAGTCAGCGGTAGGTAAATGTTTAACTTTCTGCTTCTTCTAAAGGGAAACTTGATAGAAACAGACCAACTTGTGTCAGGAACATCATTCCAGGGAGCAGGCATCTTAATCTGAAGAGGCAGAGAAACTCTCCCTGTTTCTTCCTCCGAGACCAAAAGAGGAGTTCTTCCATTCCCATAAAGGACATGTCTAACCCATGGTTCATGGTGGTTAAAGGGGACTGTACTACTCGACCCTAAGAAATAACATGAGAGGTCTGAGGAACCTGATATGGCCACTGCATGGTCACCCATCTCTGGCTGAGGCAATTTAGTAGCCTGCTGAAAGGGGAAAAGGCTGGCTAGAAATTTTCTTTTCTTTGTCTCAGAGTTAAGGAAGAACCGAGGAACCGGTAAAATATTGCATGGTTGAGCCAAGAAGGAAACCTGAAACACAGCTAGTGATGTCAGCTATAGAAGGTAAATATAAAAAAAGTAGTGTGTTCACAAAGATAACACAGTAACAAGCACAAAACAAACTTGCCCAAGCCCCCAAAAGTAATTTATAAAATGATCAGTAAAGAGTGAGTAAACTTGCCAAAAGTAAGTTTACACAAATAGAAAAAGAACTACACTAGTTCATCTGACAGAAATGTATCGTAACAGTCCTAAAAATAGTAAAACCTAGCTAAAAAGAAACCGTTCTTTTGTCAAAGTATTTGTTTTAGATATAAAAATAAGATATGGAAGGTTCTGTCCCTGATGGATTTAAATCAGTTAGTTGATCATCGATCCTCAAAAGCCTACAAGCGGAGTGGTCTTTGGTGGCATGGAAGGACTATTTGCCCAGACCTCTGATTTTCTCCTCACTGTGTTTGAGATTCACATCATGAAAGTCACCCCTGTGCCTTGAAAGCTTGACCATCTGTTATATCTTATGCAGTATTGTACTCCATACAGCTTAAGCTACTGCAGCAATGATCAAATGATGAGCATACTACTGTTTCAAATTTTAGGTGACTGATGCTCCTAAACTAAGAAATATGTTATCCCATTGAGGTGTCTCTTTAAATTGGTATGCCTTGCCTCATACTCTGTTCAAATGTTTTCTTTGCAGTTTTGAAAATATGCAGTTTTTTTTTTCTGTTTGTCCCTACTGCTTTCTGATTGTTAGCTTGTGTCACTCAGTCGATCCATTTATTTCTCCATCAGTAGGGAGGGGCCATCACGTAGGCAAAAATCATGGGGAGTGGATTTTTTAAGCCCTACCCAGGTACACCAACCAGGTGACAAGTGTGTGGAGTGTGCTGTGGACATCAGTGCTCCACTGTCCTTCACTTCTGCAAGGAGGTTGTATCAGCAGTGTGGACCTGCCCACTCACAGAAGGCACTTCAGAATTGCTTCCCCTTGGCGTTCAGTAGGGAATTCAAATCACACAGTTGCCCATGAGTGTGCCCTCGTCACCCCCTAGAATGGGTACACTTGTTCTACCTGCTTGAACTGTCAGTGCCTAAGCAACTGTTCAAACTTGGGATGTGAAGTTGTTCAATCTCGCCTTCATTCTTACCGATGGGTTCAGAGCCGATCCTGTGCTCTGAGTCGGCCAATTTGCAAAGCTTGAGGCCTAAACCATATCCCACAATGCACTTCTACCTTCCCCAGATCTAGTTTGCCGCTGCAACAGATTGTGTGTCTTCTACAGCTCAGGCCGTATTTTTTGAGATGAGTGTATTCCTTTTGGAGTTCTTACTAGTTTTCTTTCTTATTTAGAGTTGAGAAGTATTCAGCCAGGATAGGCTATCCTTTCCTTTGTGTTTTTTTTTTTTTGTGCTAAGTAGTTAAAAAAAAAAAACAACAAAAAAAAATGAAAGAACCTTGTGTTCTCGTTTCTGGCGTTAGGCCCTGTTGGTGTTTCTTTGGGTTTCTTCCCTATCCCGTACAGCTGAGTTAGGCTTTCTTTAGTTATTATAACTGTAGCCGGTTAGGCTTAATTTTTTTTTTTTTTTTTGCAGCTACAGCGAGTTAGGCTTCCTTAGTTATTATAACTTTAGCCGGTTAGGTTTAATTTTGTTTTTTGCAGCTAAGTCCAGATTTAAAAATCTGAGTGCAGACTTTGTTTAGTTTTGATCTTTAGAGTTTGTGCTTGAATTGTTGTTGGGATTTCTATATCTTACAGTGAATTAACTGCAAAGTCTACCATGTCTGAAAAAGCTAAGTCAGGGTTTAAAAAGTGCCCTAAATGCAATCAAAAAATGTCTGTCACGGATGGCCACACCACCTGTGTTTACTGTTTGGGAGAGGTTCATCTCCAGTAAGTTTGTTCCATTTGCCATGGTTTCAGTGCCAGGGTTTTGGCAGAGAGGAAATGAAAGTTAGTTGAATGTGGTCTGATCAAGTCTGCCTTTCAGTCAGACTTGGATACTGCTTCTTCAGGAAAACCAAAACCATCATCTTCTGCTTCTTCTACTGCAAGTTCGGATCCGAAGGGTTCTTTGGTTATGAAGGTTTCCAAGAAGGTTCCTGTATCGGTTCCACAGTCGTCAGAGCCGTCTGTACTGGTAGTTGATAGGAGCCGGTCTCCAGTCTTGGAACTGGTATCTCCAACCTTAAGATCTCTGATTCTGGGCTCACTGGCACCAGACTCGGGTAGTTTCGGAACCAACAAAATCATCTCCTTTAATTTCTGCTCCTCCATTGACTCGACTCGAGACATCAGAGCCAGAGGGAGCCGTACAGTCATTTGTTCAAACGTCTGTTCCGACACTCACTTCAGACCTGTCGGTACCAACAACCCTGATGTCTTCTGCTCCGATGGCGGACTCTGGGAGCCATCACTCTCCTGTCGGCTTCGAGGAGGGGAGTCGAACCGATGCGTCAGTTCCGACTCTTCCCCTTGGGCCTTGGCGCGGATGAGCTTGGCTCCCACCTCTGACTCTGAGCCGGTGGTTTTGGTGCGGGAGGAGTCATCTGTGTCTTCGGACCGGGTGCTTCCTTGTACTGGAGCCTTGGTGCCTTCGATGCCATGAGGAGGGTTTTGTCACCCTGGACAGTCACAACTTCTGAAATGGCCACCTCCTCCAGGAAAGCACCGGAATCTTCTCTGTCACTGCAGACCCACCGTAAGCGTAGGGACCTGGAGCCTCAGGAAGCCTCATCGGGGGAACCCTGCTCTTCTGAGACCTCCCCAGAAGTTCCCACTGAAGAGATTCCTCGGAAGAGGTTATGTAAGAGGAGACATTTAGATTCCCCTCATGAATCCATCACATCTGACACCGATTTGAAGGAATCGGAAGGGTTCCCAAAGTCCCCCTCTGAGGATATCTCCTTTGCAGATATCCTAGAAATCCTTAAGCAGAGAGGTGACTGGCAGCCCCTTAACCATACTGAGGATGAATTGGTGCTCTTGAAGGCTTTTTGGTCTTGACCCTCCACCTTTTGGGTTTCTCTGCCCTTCGATGAGTTGATGGACCTTTTATCTCAAAGGGAGTGGGAGTCACCAGATACTTTGGAGCCTGTTCCTAGGAGGCCCAACAAATACATCTCAGCACCTCATGATAAAACCTTTTTATCCAAACCAATTCCTGTTGATGCCATGGTGGTTGTGGCAGCCACTAAGAAAGAGATGGAGACTTCTACGTCTATCCATCCTCCTAATAGGGAATCTAGGATTATGGACAGATATGGCAAGTGCATGTTCAGTTCTGCGACTTTTGCTCTTCAGTCTTTGAACTATCTAACCCACATCACAAGGCTTCAAAGAGATCTCCTGAAAGAGCTAGGAGATACTTTACAGGGTGCAGTAGCCGATACAGTGGCGGACAAAGTGACGTCTCAGCTTGCTACCCTCAATTCTATCGTTAACTCTTCCATGCGCCCTGTATCATACGCAACTGATGGGACGAGTAGAGCAGCGGGTACAGGAGTAGCTCTTTGGAGACATTCCTGGATGTGCTTATGTTCTTTTGCGGAACCTTTCAAGTCGTCCTTTGTGAATGCCCCATTTGATGGTTCTTCTGTTTTCAGACCAAATGTTAAAGAGACCCTCACCAGATGTGACAAGAAGGAAAGACTCTATCTGCCGTAGGAGTCCATTTTTCCACTCGTACTAGACCTTATCCTAAAGGTCAACGGGGAGGGACAATGTGGTTCCGCAAAGCCCAAGGAGCCTTTTCGAACTCACGAGGTGAAGTCTCCTCTAGGGGCAGAGGAAAGGGCAGTGATGGAAGACGGCACCCACGTGGCAGAGGGGGTCCACAGAACCAGGGCGTCAGGGATCAATTCCTTGGGAAGGCTTACCAGCTCTCCTGAAAGGAGGCCTGACTGTCCTGCTCGGGAGGCAGTCGAGGGATGTTTATCTTTGTACCTAGGCGCCTGACTCAAAATTACAAAAGACAGATGGGTACAAAATGTCATATTCGGAGGCTATTTCATCCCCTTTCATACCGACCCCAAGCCAACAAAAGGAATCTCGGACATTCCACCCAGTCTACGGGATGTAGCAACAGTAGAGGTTCAAAAACTAATAGAAGAAAAAGAGTCATCCAACCAGTCCCGGCAGACCAGCAAGGATCTGGAACTTAGTCAAGATTGTTTTTAGTGCCAAAGAAAACAGGAGACTGGAGACCAGTTTTGGACCTCAGTAGACTCAACAAGTATGTAGAAAAGACAAAGTTCCAGATGGTCACGCTTCAGTCTATACTCCCGTTCCTAAGGAAAGACAATTGGATGTGCTCAGTAGATCATCAGGATGCATACTACCATATCAAAATGGCCAGGCCATCCAGGGATCACCTGCGCTTCAGGCTGGGAGCCAGTCATTTCCAGTTTCGGGCCCTGCCCTTCAGTCTCACTACAGTCCCCAGAGTGTTCACTAAATGTATGGTAGTGGTCATGGCTCACTTGAGACATCAAGGAATCCGGGTGTTTCCATATTTGGACGACTGGCTCCTCACCACACCCACCAGGCATCAGCTTATTCGGGTGAGGGACACTGCCTTAGATCTCTGTTTTCAACTGGGCATCACAATAAGTTCAGAAAAGTCTGCTTTATTGCCGTTGCAGCATACAGTATTTACAGGAGCAGACTTAGACACAGTCAACATGTCCTTAAAACTTCCTTCAGAAAGAGTGCTTACCCTACGACATCAAATTGTAGATCTCCTTTCAAAACACAAAGCACCAGCATCACAGATTCTCAGGCTGCTGGGCACCATGGCAGCAGCTATCATAGCTATCATTGCGATACCCCTGGCGAGATCTCACATGCGCATTCTTCAGTGGCTGCTATTCACACAATGGACTTTTCAGGATTTACAAATGAATCACTCAGTTCTGATAACCAACTCTTGCAAGGAGGATCTCCAGTAGTGGCTAATGTCCGAATTGGTGACCATGGGACGTCCCTTTGTCCTACTGGTTCCAGTTGCATTGGTGACCACGGACACCTCCATGATCGGGTGGGGGGGGCATTATCAGGGACGGACAGCCCAGGGTACATGGCAGGTACACGAGGCTCAATTGCATATAAACGTCCTAGAGATGAGAGCAGTTCTCTTAGCGTTGCAGTTCTTACAAGACTCTCTTCCTCTGGGCACAATTGCAATCCAGTCAGACAACATGTCTTAGTCTGGTATATAAAGAAACCGGGTGGAAACAGATCTTATCCCCTATGTCGAGAGGTTCTAAGAGTATGGAAATGGGCAGAGTCCACCCAGTGCTTTCTGATAGCAACACATGTCCCGGGGAAATCCAACGTGATAGCGGACAAACTCAGCAGGGCAGTTCTGTTGCCTCATGTGTGGTCCCTCAAAAACGAAGTAGCGGAAATGATTTTCTGCAGATGGGGCCAGCCTTGCTGCGACCTTCTTGCAACTCCCACAAACACCAAATGCAGCAACTACTTTGCCCTGATCCCTCAACAGGGACAGTCCCAGAGGTACACGCTCGTACACGATTTACCCCTGGGACTCCTTTACGCCTTCCCTCCCTTTCCCCTGATTCCCAAAGTTTTGCAGAAAGCCAGTTTTCTGTGCAGGACATTTATTTTAATAGCACCATATTGGCCTTGTCAAATCTGGTTCCCCTTTTTGAAGCCTCATCTAGTAGAAGAACCTTGGATCCTGGATCTAGTGCTGGATCATCTGACCCACTTGTCAGGAGCTCTTCACCCTTCACTTCAGTCTATCAAACTGACAGCTTGGCTGCTCCAATTCCCAGAATAGCCAGGTTCGAAAATTTATCAGAGGAAGCTCAACATATCCTTTTGTCCTCACATAAGTCTTCAACCAGGAAACTATACCTCAGTAAGTGGAAGAGGTTTTCAATCTGGGCTCAGCAGAATAACAATGACACTTTTCTAGCCTCCATATCAGATATTTTAGAGTTTCTGACCAAACTGTTCAATGAAGGAGTTGCAACAGCAACCATTTTGGTACAACTGGCTGCTGTATCCAATTTCCATATAGGTGAATTAGGAAACTGTATTATGTCTCACAAGATGGTGAAGGCTTTTTTGAATGGTACGATGCATCTAAGATCACCAATTAGATCACCTGCCGCTCCATGGAATCTGAATTTAGTCCTATCCAAGATTATTCTTCCGCCCTTTGAACCTGCTTCTTCCTGTGAGCTGAAATATATTTCTTGTAAGACCATTTTCTTGGTTGCCATTACATCTGCACGCAGAGTTTCGGAGTTGCAAGCCCTTTCAGTTAAGCACCCATATTTAATATTTCACAAAGCTAGGGTTTCCCTCAGGACAAACTCTTCTTTCTTACCCAAAATTTGTTGAGAATACACCCTTATTCAAGCGATTTATTTACCTGTTTTCTTTCCCAATCACACTAATCAATTGGAATATATGCTTCACAAGTTTGACGTCCATAGACAACTTAATTTCTATTTAGACTGGACAAAAGACCATAGAAGAGCTGATTAGCTGTTTGTCTCCTTCTCAGATTTCAAGAAAGGTGCAGCAGTATCTAAATCTACCTTATATAAATGGCTTTCTGATTGCATATCCTTTATATACCACACTGCAGATATTTCTTTAGAGAACAAAGTCTAGGCTCATTCAACCAGAGCTGTTTCTACTTCCATAGCCTTTTTGGCCAAACTACCCATTGATTCTATTTGTGCAGTTGCCACATGGTCTAGGCTACATACCTTCATAACTCACTACAAAGTAGACAAGGCCTCTAGGGACAGGGCTTCATTTGGTTCTGCTGTCCTTAGATAGGTACTCCCATAAGCCACACAAGATTGTGGTGCTGGGGACACTACCCATTAGTAAGAATGAAGGCGAGATTGAACAACTTCACATAAAGAAGTTATGTACTTACCATAGCGTTCCATATGAGTTGTTGTTCTCGCCTTCATTCTTACGACCCCCCACACCTACCCCCTATCCAATGTCTGGAAGTTCGAGAGAGGCTCTAGATTTGGTTTTGGTTCTACTGAGGAGTTTCCTCTCACAAGTTGTGTATATGATTTCCTTCAAAATCTGATTTGGATTTAGCACTAGTTTGCAGCAAACAAGTTCTGGGGAAGGTAGAGGTGCATTGTGGGATAGGGTTTCGGCCTCAAGCCGGTAGAGACCTCGAGCTTTGCAAATTGGCCTAATCGGAGCCGAGGATCAGCTCTGAGCCCATCAGTAAGAATGAAGGCAAGAAGAGCAACTCACATGGAACGTTATGGTAAGTACATAACTTCTTTTTATCTAGGTCATAGTCAGGGCTGTAAATATTATATAAAATTATTCTTGGTGTCCAATGTTCAGAATACTTATACTTGTCTATGCTGTTTGTTTATTTTCCATTAGCATTTTTGTTTTCAATAAAGCAAAAATACTTTTGACAAGAAAGACCTTCAGGCATATTCCACACTGTAGGTTATCAGTATATTGAACTGTACACTTAGCTCTTGGTTGATAGCACATAGCTCTGGGTGGCCTGTTTTAAGCTCCAGATACTTTCATGTAGTCTCACAAGATAGTGTATGTTCTTGGTTCTCTTTGAAACATCTGTCATATCTGTGCAGTGTAGTCATAATAATGTCACTAAGAGACTGGGTAAGCTCTGCAGACAGAGCATGATTATACAGAAAATGTTTTAAATGTTTTTAATTTCATTCATGCATCATGGCATGTATGACCCTTTTTTTCAAAAAAGTAGGATGTGAGCATTCAAATGGAATCAGAAGTCTTCTTGTAGTTCTTGTGCTTCCATCCCCACTCCCAAAGATAATCAATGCATAATCATTTGCTGAGCAGTATTACTCAGATTCAGAGGTTCTGTGCATGTAGATGTACTTGAAGAAACAGAACTTTACTTATTTTGGGGAAATGGTTTATTTACTATTTCATTTTTTATTAACTGGCATAGTTTAACTGGACATAATATGTTTCACTGGAGGATCAGGAAGAGGAATTTCAGAACTGTGCAACATAGAAGTGTGCATTTAGCAATATATAGACTCACAAATGCAGTACCTTACATTAAGGTTTTAAGTCAGAGTTGTAGTGGGGTATACAAGATAACATTTTGCAGGTCTTGTAGTCAAAAACTGACAGCCGTCGAATATCATAGGTAAAATTGGCTGTCATTTGCTAATGTATTGTATATTTATTTGTTTCAAAAGTTTTTTGACAAACATATTGCATGCTTATCAGGTTTGATGGAAATACAATCAATGTAGATGAGACTATTCGGACTCTTGCACAGAAATGGCAGCCAAGCAAGCGTTTGAGGTCAGAGGAGAGCAGTGGTAAAGCAGTGGACACAGACATGATCATCGTTCCTTGTGTTGTAAGTATATACAGATCACCAATCCTCTTTCACAATGTATAGATTGTTTAAATGGAAACATAATTGTAGTGTCGGCTTCCACAAAAAAAATCTATTTTCAATAGCCATAGAAATGCAGTTGAATCTGTCAAGTACAGCTGTCCTTAGTGCCTTGCATAATAGACATTCAGAGATGTTAGTTTTTTTAAACTTGAACCTTTTCAGTTTCAGAATACTGCTTTTACTGAAAATGTAGAAACTTGTTTTGTTTAAGTCAGTTTAAAGTAATCTGTAGTAATTTTGCTTGTGCTTTGATAGAAACAAAGAAACACAACAAAGGTGTCCCTCTACTGTATGGCTTTTATACCAGATTTACTTCGGCAGTTGCCATGTTTTAATAGCATACACAACATCAGGGGGACATCCACTAGTGTGATGTAATTACCAGTTGCTAGCAATTTTATCCATGGATGGGAAAGTTGATATTTCCTGTTCAGCACTGCTCGGCTTCTTGGTTCTTTAACATTTGTATTTTGTCGGATGATTATGGTTTTATTTCCGTAAGTGTCTTGTTTTCTGGAGATTGCATTCAGCGTTTGCAGAAGTGAGCCTGATATAAGAGTAGCTCAAACATCTTTGAGGCAAACTTGGCTAGAAGACTTTTATGTGTTTTTAAATAGCTTTATTAAAAAACCCACACACAAAATGATGTTAAAACATGAACAGTTCATAAACAGCAGCAAATATCCAAACCATTATGCCATTTTTATATTAACTCACTCGGTTTAATATATGCACATTAACTGCACTTAAGTATTTATTTACCATTAATAGTTGTATACTTCCTCAGCAACAAACAACAAAAAATCTCATGTTTTCCATCGAGAGACCAGCCCAAGTGGTATGCCCCTTCCAGGTATTCACCCACACTTAGTCTCAAGGTTCCATTAACACATTTGTTTAGATAAATCATGGTGGCCACTTGTTCAAGGACTGTTGTCTCTGTGCCACCCTTACTCGCAATTCTTTCACCTCTGCTGCTTCTGTAATCAAATGCTTTAAAATATTGACCCCTAAATCATTTTCTGTTTTTTATTCCTTTGTAACCATCTTTTAGCAGTAATATTAACAAGGCCAGTTGATAACTGTTGTGAGTAAGAATGTCTTTGTTTAGTTGTATCCCAAACAAATACAGAAATGAGTTTAGATCAGTCTTAGACTATTTAATGACTGTTATATACTTCCCAGTTTAAACACTTGCAGTTTTATCATTCCTAAAAAGTCATGTATTTAAGGTCCTCAGTTTCACCAGTCACATCTCCAACATTCCTGATTGGTACCTGGGAATAGTTTTCCCATTCAATTTATCATATACAAAAACTAGTGAAGATGCCCCTAGATAAAAAAACATGAATTTTGCAGCTTTTGTTGAATAGTTACAACAACCCCATAGATTTTTACCCTGTGTCTCAGTAGAGGGCATGAAATCCAAGTATTTAGTTAATGTACTCCAGATTGTCTCTGCTACCTTCATTTTGTTTTCCAGCAAAATTTTGTAATCTGTACTTATCATTTGTCTCTAAGGGACATTAGCCTTGCAGATTTGCTTGATCCAATAAATCCATTTTGGCAAGGTTGTTGTTCCTTATCATTACCCATCATTGCTGCTACACCTTGGGTAAGAGCTTGGTATAGTACTCTTTCATCTTACACTTGCTCATACTAGTTTCTTCCTTCCTGTCATAGTTGAGATACCTCTTTCAACTACTAGATACCATTTGTTTGCCTGTGCTTCCATTGCCAAAGGAAACATTCTTATTTTATGCATTTTGTTCTTTGGAATTTATGCAAAATAATTCTTTCAGCCCATGTTTGTAGTCCCTTTTAAGAGACCATGCTCTTATTTGCATTGAGAAGTTGCGAACTTTGAAACCCCTACCCATGTTACCTAGGATCTCCAAACAAAATTCCAGATCATCTCCTACATTAGTCATTCTGAAATAATCAAATAACATCTCCTTTTAAACTACCTTGTAATTTTCATGTGTATTATCTGTGATAGACTTTTAATTGCTATGTCTGCATGTAAGGGGAGATATCTGGTACTCCCAAGTCCCCCAGTGCCTTCAGCAAGGTAATAACTTCCATGCCATGATTGAATGCTCATCATCCTCAAAAAGGTCCGGCATTTATTATTTACTGTCCCAAATTGTCTGTCTCTTATTTACAAGTGATACACAAAAAAAGCTTAAGTCAGGTATAGGCAATACAGTATTATAAATATTTGTTCATAGGTTCATAGGTGTGTACTAGGCTATTGGCCCTGGAGCCTATATAAGCCTAACCCAAGAAGATTCCCTGGCATCATGCCACCCAAAGTTCCCAGAGCTCCTGTCAAGCAAGGCCACTGAAGTGATCCCGGGGGGAACTTCCTATTGACCATCCACTCATCAAGATTTCTCTTAAAGAGGGCCACTGAAGTGCTCTGCTTGATGTGAATGGGAAGTTTGTTCCAGAGTATGGGAAGTCTCTGGGTTAGGAACCTGTCCCTCCAGCATGTTCTGTTTATTGTGGTAATGAGGTTTAGGTCCCTGGAGTGTGTGGCACAGAGAGATTGGGATTTCTTTAGGTGTAGCATATCTAACAGCTCTGGGTCAGACATGGCTTTGTAGGTCAAGCAGAGATCGCCTCTAAGTAGGCAGTAAAAGACAGAGCATAGCTGGAGTTTTCTGAGTCTGTCAATATAGGTTCATAGGTTGGTACTAGGCTATCGGCCCTATGGCCTATACAAGCGTAGCCATAACAATTCCCTAGCTGTTTCTTCCCACGGTATTTACTTCCCTGGATCCCTGTCTAGCAGGGTGACTGACGTGAACCCTGGGGTGAATTTCCTATCTCCCATCCAATCATCAAGGTTCCTTTTGGAGAGGGCCAAAGAGGCGCTCTGCTTGACATGTATGGGCAGTCTATTCCAGAGTCTGGTGAGTCTCTGGGTCAGGAACCTATCCCTCCAGCATGTTTTGTTCATTGTGATGACAAGATTTAGATCCCTGGAGCGTGTGTCTCTGAGGTACTGGGATTTCTTTAAGTGTAGCATGTTCAACAGCACTGGGTTTGACATGGCCTTGTTTGTTAAGCAGAAATCGCCTCTGAGTAGACGATATGCGACAGAGTATAGGTGGATTTTTTTTGACAGTCAGCATAGGACATCTGCTTTAAGCCTGTGATGCTTTTAGTGAGGTATTTCTGCGGCCTTTCCAGTTGTTGCAGATGTCCTGAGAGGTACATACTAAACAGGGCGTTGTATTCTATAATGGGTCTAATGAGGGATGAGTACAGTGGGACAATGACCTCCTTTGTTCTGGATGAAAAGCCCTTAGTGATGAGGTGTGCCACATAGAAGGATTTCCTGACTGTTGTGACGATGTGGTTATCGAAGGTGAGACCACTGTCCGCCTGTGTCCCTAAGTCTCCTATCACACTTTAGGTGTTTAGTGTACTGCCACCTGTGTGGTAATTCACGGGTACATGCTTTTTCCCAAAGGGGATAACTATACATTTCTTGGCATTGAGCTTGAGCTCATGGCTCTGGCACCAAGCATATGTTTCTATAAGACCCTTTTGTAGAATATCCATATCATTTGGGGATTCAGTAATGGCTCCCAGTTTTCAGTTAGCCAGAGTCCCTTAGTGTTGGCCTGTACTTCAGAGAAGTAGATGTCAAACAAGAGCAGTCCCAGGACTGAACCCTGAGGTACTCCACTTGTCTGCAGCTGGATTTGGAGTCCGCTACTTTTACAGTGTGGGTTCTGTCAGTAAGCCAGTTGGCAACCCATCAAGTGACATAGGGATTAATGCCCAGCTTAGTAAGTTTATCTATGATTCCAGAGTGGGGGATGGTGTTGAAGGCTTTGGCGCGGTCCAGATAGGCTGTGTGGACCGGTTTACTATTGTTTATTCAAACGGAAAAACATTTTCCATTCAAATAAACGAATAGTAATACTGAACGTAAAAAAAAAAAAAGCTAACATTGACAATGTCGAACCAAATGCTCAATGCATTTGGTTTGACATTGGTGTTGAAACCACCATGTGATAGCCATATAGGAGCTGATGTAAATCAAACTCCTATATGACAAATCATGTTTTTGCAGGGGGGCAAGCCCCCCTGCACCCCCACACACCCCCACTTATATATTCTAACTCCGAGATCACACTACAGTGCGGATGTGGATGAATTTCCTGCACCCCCCATGTGCGCCCCCACACCCCCCACGTATATATTCTAACTCCGAGATCACACTACAGTGCAGATGTGGATGAATTTCTACTCCCCACTGTACTGTGATCTCTGTGCAGATAGTCGACTTACACTTATGCGAATGCAGTAGCGCATTCACATAAGTGGAATCGACTATCTGGTGCACAAATGTTTGTGCATTTGACATTTTGAGTTTTGGCACAGTGCAGCCGACAGAATGTTGTTAACACAAACAATAGAAAACCGTGTGGACCACTTTACCCTTGTCTACGGCTCTGGAGACTGATTCAAAGAATCAATCAGGTTCAGGAGACAAGATCGGCCCTTCACAAACCCAAACTACATGGGGTCCAGTGTTTGAAGGTTGCCAGTGTCTTTGTTTCATAGGTGTTTACTAAGCGAAGTATTACAAGGGCCTTTTTAAGCGTAGCCATGCATCCCAAATTTCTGACAAGTTCTCATACCCTTGATAATGTAAGCAGGGACTTGGGAGGTGAAACATTTACAAGCAGTGGCCTGGGAGATGAGCAGTTTACAGGCTGCCTGTTCCCCATCCAGTTGTCCAAGTTATACTTGAATTGAGTTATGGAGGAACTGTACTCCACATGGATTGGGAGCTTTTTCCAGAGAAGGGGTGGTCTCCAGTATACATACCTGTCTCTCCAGCAAGTTCTGTTTGCATCACTGGCAAGGTTGAAGTGTTTAGAATGTGTAGTTATGGTGCTTTTTGTTTTGCAGATATGCAGGAGGTCCATGAGCATGGGGTCTGGCAATGCCTTGTATGCCATGCATAGATCTCCCCTCAGTAGCCTGTAGGAGATGGAATACAGGGCTAGAACCTTGATTTGGTCTGCATAGGACTTGTTAGTGACGCCATGTATTCTTTTAGCGAGGAGCCTCTGTGGATGTTCCAATTGTTGGATGTGACTGATTGGGTACATACCAAAAGGGGCATTTTACTCAGTGATGGGTCTGATAAATGCTGAATATGGTAGAATAATGGCTTCTTTGGACCTACTGTTATACATTTCTTTTTAAATTGCACAGTATAGAATGATTTTCTTACTACTGTAGACACATGATGGTCAAAGACTCGATTACAGTCTGTCCCCAAATCCCTGAGTACTGGGTCAGGTTGTAGGGGTGTCTTATCAGTATGGTAGTTACCAGGGTTGTATGACTTCCCAAAGGATACTATTATACATTTCTTGTCATTTAGTTGTAGTCCATGGCTTTGACACCAGTTATTTGACTGTGCCATCCCTTCCCGGAGAACATTTGTGTCGGTGGAGGATTCCGTGACTGCTCCAAATTTACAGTCATCTGCAGATTTAGTCAGCCAGAGACCATTAACAGTGACTTTGATTTCATAGAAGTAAATGTTAAAAAGGAACAGTCCCAGGACTGATCTCCGAGAGACTCAACTTGTGACTGGCCTCTTTGTAGAAGTGGACTTCCCAATTCTAAATTCCTGGGTCCTGTCTGTGAGCCAGCTGGCTATCCACCGGGTATTATAAGGCTTTATACCTCACCCCATGAGTTTATCAACAGTGCCTCAGTAGGGTATTGTGTCATATCCCTTGACCAGGTCAAGGTAGGCAGTGTGAACTATTTTGCTCTCATCCATTGATTTGGTGACCTTCTGAAAGAAGTCCACCAGTCTGATTAGGCATGACCTGCCCTTGACAAAACCAAATTGGGTTGGGTCCAGTATCTGGAGGTTTCCTATGTCAGTATTGATAATTTCCGTGATAATTCCTTCTATGGATTTGCATATGAAACTTGTGAGACTTATGGGTCTGTAGTTTCCAGTGTCTGTTGATGGCCCACTTTTGTACAGAGGGATTGCTGCTGCTCTTCTCCATTCGGGAAGCATGAAGCCTATTTGGAGGCTACAGTTAAATTGCAGATGTTCTTCGTGTTTCATCATTGCAGTCGTCACATTTGGGTTATCTGCTTGCAGTAGCCCTCAGTTGGCCTGATTATCAAAGTCTTGGGACCTGCGTCGGTTGCTGTCTCATCTTCCATGACGTCAGGTAGTCAGGGGTGTAAAGCATGCAGCCGACGCCATTACATCCATCTTTCTTGCTGTGCGGGGCCCGAAGCAGAAGAAGATGTTCATCGTGTTTCACTGTTGCAGTCATGACTGTAGGGTTCTCCCCTGCCGGCAGGCAGCCCTTGGTCAGCCAGAATCCCAAAGTCTGGGTCCGGCATTGGCTGTTCAACCATGCTCCCTGACGTCAGAGCACCAGGAGTACAAAGCTGACAGCTGACGCCATCTTCTCCAGTCTTTCTTGCCGTGCGGTGATAGCAGTTCACAAGTGCCGGTCGGCTGATTCCTGATGAATTTTTCTGATATACTTCGGTCCGAAGACTTTCTTCTCCACTCAAAGCTAAGTACCCCGTTGGGGAAACTTTTTTCTTGCTCCACTCTAATGTCAGAAAAAGTTAATAATTGTATTTCATGTGGGAAGCAAATACCTCATAAGGATTTTCATTCTTACTGTATTCCTTGCTTAGGCCCTGACCACGACATAGCTAGTTGTCGGTTTTGTGCTAGATTCAATCAACGTACAATTAAGCGAAGGTACGATTTTGCTTTTCATTACTTTGGTAGGCACTTTAACTACAAAATGTTGTCGGATTCGGTCTCTGCTACCGGAGTTCACAAACATCGCAAGGATAAAGACAGGCCTTCGAGGTCCAAATCTGATGATAGCGCACAAGTGGAGCCAGCTCCAGGTTTGGCCGTCGTCAGTGAGGCGCTTTTGCAGCCCCTGTCATCGGCCATTTCAGAACCGATGGCCGAAATGGACTCTCATGGGGAGCCAACCATGCCTTTAAATATTTTTTTGCAGGACCTTTGGACAATGCTCCTTCGGATGGGTCCGGAGCCGCTGTGCAGGTACCAGCTTCCGAAGGGATTTTCAGGCCTACTCAGCTATTAGTAAAGGCAAAGCCAAAGACAAAGGCAAAGACTCCTTCTAAATCAAAGACTACAACACAAGCCTCTGAACCGGCTCCCAAGTCACAGAAACAGTTACTCAAGATGGCGGAGGATTTACTTACTATGATTAGGGGTTCTCATCCCCCTCCAGATAAAAGGCCAAGGCAGGATGTTTATTATGATTCCTCTGATCAGGCTTCTGTTTCATCAGTTGTTTCTTCTGATCAGGAATATTCTTTCCCTCCTTATGAGGATTCTGATGCTGAAGAATCCATTCCTTCAGCTTCTCCCCCTGAGGATTTCTCTTTTGGGGAAATTTTGCATGAAATGAGGGAACATTTCCACTGGGAAGGACAGGAGTATTCGGAATCCAAGAAAAGACTGAGGGATTTTCTTCTTCTTCCCTAACATAGACCCCTGGCTATTCCTCCTGTTTTGGATATTGTGGATGATGCCTTTTTGGAGGCTAACTTAACCCCTGACTCTTTTCCTCTTGCTCCTGTTAAGCCTGATAGATATTACAGGGTTCCTGATTCCCATCAGTTTTTATACAAGAACCCTTCTGCTGACCCTGAAACCATTTCTCAGGGTCCTAAGGGAGTTAAGGCCGCTTCTGCCAAAATCCCATTCCTACTGAAAAGGATTCTCGATCCTTAGAAAGATGGGGCAAAAAGGTGTACACTTCTGCTACTTTGTCCATTAGGGCTTTAAACTGTCAGTTTCATATGCTTAAATACCAGCAATTTCTCTTGTCTGTCTTAAAACAAAAGCTTACTTCCATTTCTGCCTGTGCAGATGATAAGGAATTACATGACTTATTGTATGCCACTGAACAGGTTGGGAAGCATGGTTTACACTGTGGATTTGATGCCTTGGAGGCTTCTTGTAGGGCTGCGGCCTCTGGCACAGTCATTAGAAGGCATGCATGGCTAAAGGAACAAAATTTGCCTGAACCAAGTAAAGGCTAAATTATTGGATGCTCCTGTTCAGCATAATGTTTTGTTTGGATCAAAAGCTGAAGAGGTGATTAAAAAGATGGAGGATAAGGTGAAATCCATGCAAACAGTTAAAGATTTCTTACAAGTACAGCCACCTAGATTTAGCAGGAATTGGCCTTCAAAAAATTGGTCCTTTCCCACTTCAGACAGGCCTCAAAGGGGTAGATATAGATGGTCCAGAGGGAGGCCTCAAACACAAGCTGCTTATAGACCAAGACAGTGGACTGCTTCCACCCCTAGGGGAGGAGAGGACAGGTCACAATCTCAAAGAAAACAAACTCAATGACTCCCTCTGTTGGGCTACAGGAACTTCTTGCCTGGAAGCCCCTCTTGGATGAAACTCTCTCATTTTTATCAAAATTGGACTCAAATAACCCAATACAAGTGGGTTTTGGATGTGGTTTTAAGAGGTTACAAATTCCATTTTCATACCTTGCCAAGGCCAAGCGGATGGCCAGACCTTCCAAAACATCAATGGACGGCGGCCTTAAACCAGGTGGAAGCTCTTTTGGCTATGAATGCCATAGAACTGGTTCCTCTTTCAGAGATGGGAAAAGGTTTTTACTCAAGGCTCTTTCTAGTCCCAAGGAAGCAGAACTCATGGAGACCCATTCTGGATCTGTTGGTCTTGAACACCTTTCTAGAGATTCCAAAATTCAAGATGCTTACTCTACAGCAGCTAATTCCAATGCTGTACAAAGATGCATGGATGGTAACTTTGGATTTAAAGGAGGCATATTTACACATTCCCATCAGGCAGGATTGCAGAAAATACCTCAGGTTCAAGGCCGGATCGAGGCACTTTCAATTCTCTACACTGCCCTTTGGATTGTCTACTGCGCCCAGGGTCTTCACCAAATGCCTGGCTCCAGTAGTAGCTTACTGCAGACTCAAGGGAATTCAAATTTACCCTTATCTGGACGATTGTCTAATTCAGGCAGACAGCAAGGATGTCTTACTCCAGCATCTAGAATTTGTACAGAACCTCCTGGGATTCTCTGTAAATATAAAAAAGTCAAATTTGACACCATCACAACAGATAACTTTTCTGGGTGCACTTCTAAACACCACAACCCAGGTGGCATTTCTGACATCCGAAAAACAATTACAGCTGGCTTCAACTTTCAGAACCTTGGCAACTCTAACTCAACTATCTGCAAGGAAATTCCTAAAAGCTTTGGGTTACATGGCCTCCTGCATCCTTCTCGTACCATATGCAAGACTACACATGAGGAAAATACAGTGGTACCTAAAAAGTGTATGGTCTCAGCATTGCCACAGTTTAGACATACTGATCTCCGTCCTTCCTTGCCTTCAAAAGGAATTTCTTTGGTGGTCCAGGGCATGTGCTCTAAACAAAGGGAAACCCTTCCGTCTGCCTCCTGCCACTGAAATTCTAACCACGGACACCTCGGATTATGCTTGGGGAGCCCATTTTCAGGGCAATTGTCTGCAGGGCCTTTGGACAAAGGATCAGAAGCACCTGCATATCAACTTAAAGGAAATGTTAGCCGTTCAGAAAGCTCTATTGGCCTTCAGGAATCTTTTACAACCGGGACAACTGCTAATACGGACAGACAACACCACAGTTATGTGGTACATAAACGAGCATGGGGGATCTCATTCCGCAGACTAGCCATGGATCTATGGAACACAACTCTAGCTTGCAATCTGGATCTTCAAGCTCAGTTTCTACCAGGGAAACAAAACTTCCTGGCAGACAGTCTGAGCAGAAACCTTTCGGATCCACATGAGTGGATGCTGGACACCAAAATATTCAGGATGATAACAGCAGTCTGGGGATGTCCTCACATAGACCTCTTTGCATCCCATCTCAATCATCAACTACAGAACTTTTGCACCAGGACTTTCCACAGAGAAGCTTGGAAAGTGGATGCCCTGTCATTCAGTTGGAGGAACCTCTCTGGATATGTCTTTCTGCCTCTTCCTCTTCTTCCACAGGTTTTATTGAAGATAAAATAGGAGAAGCCCAAGATGATGATCTTGCTAGCTCCAAATTGGCCTCGGCAGTTTTGGTATCCAACTCTAAAAAACCTATGCCTGGAGCCCCCTTGGGTTTTACCTCAGTCTCCGAACCTTCTGTCCCAACATCAGGGTCAGGTTCTACACTCTCATGTCAGAACTCTCAGCCTGGCGGCCTGGTTAATCCAGGGCCTTTGATTTCTTCTTTACTACCCAAGCAGGTTATGGATGTCATTTTAGAAGCCAGACGTCCTAGCACTAGAAAATCTTATGCATTAACATTACTTTAATTTTACTTTACTTGACATATCTCTTACATATCTTCCATTAAGATACACGCCTCTGCTGTTTCTGCTCATTATAATACAGACCCTCCCATCTTTTCCCACCAGTTCATGAGACAGTTTCTCAGAGGAGCTAAGAACTTAAGACCTCTTAGTTCTCCTCCCATTCCAGCTTGGGATCTCAACTATGTTTTGGAAAAACTAACCTTGGCTCCTTTTGAGCCTGCTGCCTCTTCTGACATCAAGTTTTTATCTTGGAAGACAGCTATCCTGTTAGCCCTAACCTCTGCCAGGAGAGTTTCAGAGTTACAAGCTCTTATGGCTGTGGAACCTTATATTATTTTTCATCAAGACAGGGTATCTTTGAGGACTAGTCCTACCTTAATGCCTAAGGTGGTTTCCAAAGTGGCTTTAAATCAAACTATCCACTTGACAACCTTTTTCCCCACTCCTCAAAATAAAGGGGAAAGGATCTTACATTCCTTGGATGTACACAGACAACTACATTTTTACCTGAACAGAACCAAGGACATCAGAAAATCAGAACAATTGTTTGTTTCTTATGCTTCAAGTTCCCAAGGTAAAGCCTTTTCAAAACAGACCATTTCTAAATGGATTGCTCATGGAATCAGATTTTGTTATTCTCACCATGGAAAGCAAATCCCAGGGAGTATACGGACTCATTCCACCAGAGCTGCTGCCACTTCTGCGGCCTTCCTCAGGGGAGTTCCTACCAAGGACATTTTGGAAGCTGCAACTTGGAGTTCAGTGCATACTTTTTCTAAGCACTACAATCTACGTCTCTACTCTAAGTCTAGGGCAGGCTTTGCCTCTGCAGTCTTGCAGGGCCTTTTAGCCGCCCCTTCCTCTTTATGACCACCTCCCTTTCTTCAGCTTTGGGATTCTGCCCTACAGTCATGACTGCAACAGTGAAACACGATGAACATAGTACAGTTGTGTACACCTACCATAAATGTAGATGTTCGAGTGTCTTCACTGTTGCAGTCTGGGTTTCCCTCCCTCCTGCCCCCTCTTATTTTTACTTTTGTGTATTTCCTTTTTTCACCATTCTTCTGAGGTGTATTTGCAAAGGTTATGGGACCTTTTTCATTTTGGGACTCCTGACATCTGGGGCAAGAAAAACTGGAGAAGATGGCGTCGGCTGTCAGCTTTGTACTCCTGGCGCTCTGACGTTAGGGAGCGTGGTTGAACAGCCAATGCCGGACCCAGACTTTGGGATTCTGGCTGACCAAGGGCTGCCTGCCGGCAGGGGAGAACCCTACAGTCATGACTGCAACAGTGAAGACACTCGAACATCTACATTTATGGTAGGTGTACACAACTGTACTTTCGCAAGTGCCGGTCGACCGACTCCTGAAATTTTCGTGTTCGGGTTTCAGAACCGAAGTCTTCAACTAAAGCTAAGTACCCCGTTGGGGAAACTTTTTCTTGCTCTAAACCAATGTCAGTAAAAGTCAATAACTGTATTTCTTGTGGAAAGCAAATATCTCATAAAGATTTTCATTCATACTGTGTTCCTTGCCTTGGCCCTGACCACGACTTACCTCGCTGTCAGTTTTGTGCCTTATTTAAATAACGAACTGTTCGTCATCAGTATATTTACGCTTCTAAATATTTTGGTACTCTGTTCAATTATCCAGATATGGCTTCGGTAAGCCATCCGACTACCAACATTCCGAAAAAACGTAACGATAAAGACAGAGACAGGCTGCCTAGGTCCAAAGCTGCCGACGTTTCTCCTAAGCTAGTCGCCAGTTCGCTAGTACTCAGTGAGGCGCTTTCGCAGCCCCTGAAACCCACTACTTCAGATTCGCAGGCCTCTACTGAGACACGTTCGGACTCCGGTATGCCACGAGATGCTTCAACTGTGGAACCTGCGGATGTCTCTACCTTGGATGGTTCCAGAGCCACTGTGCAGGCACCGGCTTCTGAGGGTGTATTCAGGCCTACTGATTTGTATATTAAACCAACGCCATCTTCTTCTTCAAGTCCTAAAACTTTATCCATGCCTAGAAAACCGACATCCAGACCGCATGGTCAGGCCTCTATGCCTAAAACACAAATGATAAGATTGGCTGAAGACCTTATTACTTTAATCCGGGGAAGCCAACCTTCTCCCTCTAAGAGACCTAGGACTGAATTTGCTTATGATTCTTCTAATCAGGATTCTGAAATTTCTGTTTCCTCTGATGACCAGGATTTACCAATATCTACCTATGAGGATTCTGATGCAGAGGAGTTTATTCCCTCTGCTTCCCCTCCAGAGGATTTCTCTTTTGGCGAAACCTTGCTTTCTCTTAGGGAGCATTTTTGCTGGGAAAGCCAGGATTACTCTGATTCTAAAAAGAGGCTTAGGGATTTCTTACTCCTGCCCCAACACAGGCCTTTAGCTATCCCCCCTATTCTGGACATTGTTGATGATGCCTTTTCGGAGTCTAGCTTGACCCCTGACTCCTTGCCTCCTGCTCCCAGAAAGCCAGGTAGATATTACAGGGTTCCTGACTCTCACAAGTTCCTGTTTAAAAATCTGGATCCAGAGACCATTTCACAGGGACCCAAGGCATTGAGGCTACTACTGCCAAAAATCCTACCCCCTCTGATAGAGATTCCAGGGCACTGGATAGATGGGGTAAGAAGGTATACATTTCTGCAACCTTGGCCATTAGGGCCTTAAACTGTCAGCTTCATATGCTAAAGTATCAGCAGCATATTATTGGATTGCTTAAACAGAAAATGATGTTGATTCCTGACTGTGTTGAAAATAAGGATTTACAGAATTTAATGCATTCTGCTGAACAAGTTGGAAAACATACTTTGCAATGTGGTTTTGATTCACTAGAGGCATCTTGCAGGGCTGCAGTAACTGGGTCTGTACTTAGGCATGCTTGGCTTAAGGAGCAGTCCTTGCCAGATCATGTTAAACAAAATTACTGGATGCTCCCTTAAACCAGGACCGCCTGTTTGGCAACAAAGCAGAAGTAGTTCTTAAAAAGATGGAGGAAAAAGCTAAATGTAAGCAAACTGTTAAAGATTTCGTGCAAATAGAGCCCCCAAGATTTAGTAGGCATTGACCGTCTAAGAATTGGTCCTTTCCTGCCTCTTCCAGGCTTTCTCAGTCCAAACCCAGAACCAGCAGAACACTCAGGCTTCAGTCCCAAGGTACACACAAGACTAAGCAGTGGGAGGCTCCCACTTCCAAAGCAGGTAGTAGTAAGACTCCCCCTTATGGTAAATTGTCTCAATGACATAACTTTAAAACTTCCAAGCCCTTCTCAACTGTCTGCTCCTTTAGGGGGAAAAATTGCTCTGCAGGCAAAAAAACTGGTAACTCATTACCCAGGACAAATGGGTTTTAAATATAGTTTCCCAAGGATACAGATTCCACTTCCACACTTTACCAACCCCAAATGGTTGGCCAAATCTACCCCTAAATCAGTGGGCAGAGGCCTGCCACCAAAACAAGGGACTGCCATTCACTCTACCCCCTGCTGCTCAAATCCTAACAACAGCCGCCATCAGACTATGCATGAGGGGCTCACTTGGCAGGGAGGTGCATTCAGGGCAAATGGAACCCAAGTCAAATGCACCTGCATATCAATCAAAAAGAAATGTTAGCTGTACAGAATGCTCTGACAGCCTTCAAGGACCGCATTCTTCCAGGACAATTAATGGTAAAGACGGACAACACCAGTGTTATGTGGTACATAAACAAGTAGTGGGGAACCCACTCATACCCCCTCTGCAGACTAGCCATGGCTGTGTGGAACACAACCTTGAGCTACCAACTACACCTACAGGCTCAATTCCTGCCAGGAATGCTAAATACACTGGCAGATGATCTAAGCAGAAATCTCATGGACCCATGAGTGGAAACTGGAGCCAAAGATATTCAACATGTTGATAAACAAATGGGGGAGCCCAGAGATAAACCTTTTTGCCTCCCCCTAGAACTACCAATTGGATAAATTCTGCACAAGGACTCCCCGCAAACAAGTTTGGAAAGTGGATGCCCTGTCCTTCACCTGGAAAAATCTATCACTTTATGCCTTTCCTCCTCTTCCTCTCCTCTCCAAGGTACTACTAAAGATCAAACAGGACAAACCAAGGATGATATTGATTGCACCAGACTGGCCACGCCAACACTGGTACCCCCTCTTGCACAGTGTGTCACTGCTGACACCATGGCACCTGCCTCAGACCCCTACCCTGCTGTCTCAGCACAAGGGCCGGATTCTGCACCCTCAGCTTCAAACCCTGAACATGGCAGCCTGGCTAATTACCTGATCTCTCCGTTACCATCCCTCAGTAAACAAGTGTTGGATGTCATTCTGGAGGCAAGGAGACCTAGTACTAGAAAATCTTAGGCTGAAAAATGGAAAAGATTATTTTCCTGGAACCAAACTCGGGATGAGCACAGCAGCGCCCAATTTACCTCAGATTCTTCAATACTTAACTGAGATGCTTCACAAGGGCCTTTCCTTTTCCTCTATCAAAATTCATGCCTCAGCCATTTCAGCTCATTGCAACACAGAACCACCCCTCTGCTTTCATCCACTGCTCAAGCAGTTCCTCAGAGGGGCCAAAAACTTAAGATCACCGAGGAGAGCCCCTACTCCAGCCTGGGACCTTAACTTTGTATTGGAAAAACTTACTCTACCTCCTTTTGAGCCAGCTGCAAATGCAGAGTTGAAATTCCTTTCTTGGAAAACAACCTTCCTTTTAGCCATCACTTCAGCAAGAAGGGTGTCTGAATTACAGGCTCTTATGGCAGTGGAGCCTTTCATCATCTTTCATGCAGACAGGGTGTCCCTCAGGACCAATCCCTCTTTCATGCTCAAGGTAGTATCCAGTGCGGCTCTTAATCAGTCCATTCATTTGCTAACCTTCTTTTCTAATCCAGGTTGCAGGAAAATAATCTTTTCCATTTTTCAGCCTAAGATTTTCTAGAACAAAGGGGAACGGATACTGCACTCCTTAGATGTGCACAGACAACTGAGATTTTTACTTGGACAGGACTAAACCTCTCAGGAAATCTGAACAGCTGCTGGTGGCATTTACTGCAGGGGCAGAGGGGAAGGCCATTTCAAAGCAAACCATTTCTAAATGGATAGGCCATTGCATTCATTTCTGCTATAAGCACCATGGAAAACCTATCCCTTAGGGGATAAGACCATATTCAACCAGGGCTGCAGCTACCTCTGCAGCCTTTCTCAGAGGCGTCCCTACTATGGACATCCTAGAAGCTGCTACCTGGAGTTCTGTACATACTTTCACCAAGCATTACCATTTGCCAATTTTCTCTAAATCCAGAACTGGTTTTGCCACTGCAGTCTTGCAGGGCCTTATAACTGGTCCTAATGCTATCTAAATTCCTCCTCCCATCCTTAGCTTTGGGAATCTACCCAAATGTGATGACTGCAACAGTGAAACACGATGAACATAGTACAGTTGTGTACACTTACCATAAATGTAGCTGTTCGAGTGTATCCACTGTTGCAGTCCTGGTTATCCTCCCTCCAGCCCCCTGACTTCTTTTGGCTAAACCTCTATCCCTTTTTACTATGCTTAAAAGCTTTTTGGTGTATTTGCTTTTTTTGTTGTAAGTATAACCTTGTGTGTGTGTGTGTGTGTGTGTATGTATGTATATATATATATATATATATATATATATATATATATATATATATATATTTAATTGCTTCCCATTAGGGGGGCACCTGACATCTGGGGCAAGAAAAACTGACGTAATGATGTTGGCTGCATGCTTTATACCCCTAACTACCTGACGTCATGGAAGATGAGACAGCAACTGACGCAGGAACCAAGACTTTGATAATCAGGCCGACTGAGGGCTACTGCAAGCAGATAACCCAAATGTGATGACTGCAACAATGAATACACTCGAACATCTACATTTATGGTAAGTGTACACAACTGTACTTTCTGGGGGTCCTGATAGGTCATGCTTCATGTTGTTTAGAAGGCATCTTGGGATATTGACTGGGCCCATCGATGCAGTATTCTTAGCCTTAGAGAGAACATTAAGAACCTGTTCCATAGTGGGAATTATGCTAAATTATCAAACACTTACTTTATCGACTCCCATTTCATCGAATCCACTTCTTCGAATCTCATTATATCGAATGCCTGGAACTACAAAAAGGAAACCCCAGGAAAAGAACCATTTGACCACCAGTACAAACAAACATAAAAACAAAACCCTCCAGGTGGGGAGCTTTGTCCCCTACACCCCCTAACTAAATATACCAACTCTGAGATCACACTACAGTGGAGGAAGGGCAAAATTCACCATGGTTGCCAAGTGGTTGGCAATGGCAGTCTCCAGGAGTTCGATATAATGAGATTTGAAGAAGTGGAGTAGATGAAATGGGATTTGATGAAGTAAGTGTTTGATAATTTGCAGTAGACCCCCCCCCCCCCCCCATGATAGTACAGTGAGCTATATTTGATGGTATTTACTAAGGGAAGGTTGAGTAGGAGAGAGGGGTAAAGTTGGAGCTGAACTTGTTTGCCCAGTAGGTTTACTGTATCTTCTGGCTTAGTAAGGTGGCTCTATTAACAATGAGCTGTGCACACAACTGTGTATTGCCTTTGAGGTTGTGAACATAGCGAAATAATGCCTTCTGGTTGTCATTGACCTGGGAGGCCAAAGTTAAGTCAAATTTGGCTGTGGTAGACATTATTTGTCCTCTGAATTATTTGTTTAGTCTGATGAGTGCTTTTATCATGCTGGGTGCTACAACTAATTTTTGCCATGTTTTCCTTCTGTTATACAACATACATGTTGATGTTGTGATTCCACCAGGGTGGCTTGTGTTTTGAGTTAGTTCTGTACTATTAACTGGTGAATACAACTGCCCCAGGCAGCTATTAGCATGCTTGTATAGGGTTTCTATGAACAGTTCTGCTTAGGTAGCAGTGTTGTCAGCATTTGTGGGGGCATTTTACATTTTGTCACATTATCACTTAATAGTAGGAAGTTAGCTTTAGAGTAGTTCCTGAATATTCCACTGGTAGCTGGGGTTCCAGATTTTATTTTTCTTCAAAGGAGACTATTTTGTGGTTTGACTTAACCAAAGAAGACATTACACTAAGGGGGTGTGTAACAGTTTCCCATATAAGCGAGGCCAGATCCAGTATGTTTGCACCCCTTGTCAGTACATTAACAGTCTGGTCCAGGGAGTTTGTGTTTACGTTTGGTGTTGTATATGATTCCCAGTTGGTAGTGAGGTAATTAAAGTTGCCCATGAATGTTTTGGGTTTCCTGAGTCATAAAGGGGTACTTATAGCTTGCAAGGAAGTGGTATTGGAATTTGTCTGTAATATGAATTCGAAGAAGCTGAAGTGCATTGTCCTGTTTGATCACTGTTGAGGTGCAGTTATTTTTGATGTAAATCAAGACACCTCCATTTTTAGTCCCTGTCTGTGTAGTAGCTGGTTTGAATGTGTGGAAGGCATTATAGTCTTGCAATACTGGTGTGCTGTCTGTGACTTAAACCCCATCTCAGTGACTGCACAGATGTTAGCATTATCTAGGATGAGGAGAGCTTGTAGGGAATAGAAATTTTTGTCTAGACTCATAGCATTGAGCAGAAACACCTTTAGATTTCTTGGTTTTGACTTGCTATGTCAGAAGTACTTTAATTTTGCCATTGCCTAAAAATGCACTGTGGGTGAGAGCCGTGTTTTAACTAATATTTGAAAGCCTAGAGTAGAGAGGTGCAGACCATCCCTGGTAAAGCAGCTTGATCTGTTAACCATCTCCTTTCATGCTGGGAATTATTGCACCTCCTTAGAACACCACCAGAAACTAAGCCATTTAGTGAAGTCCGGCAACTTCTGTTCATGTTGTGGTATCATCCTTGTAGAAGGTAAAGTGCTGATCAGTGCTAGGCTTGTGCCAACCTGGGACACACATTCTGGAAGCTCTGTGATGTTTGTCTTCATATAGTCTAGGGTGGTACATCTCTGGTCATTTACACCTATATGGACTGTGACTGAGTCATACTGGTACTTGTGGTGTAATGACCTGTGTGTGTGTAATGTGGTGGATCCTGGCCCCTAATAACCAACTGTTCGTTACTATCTCCTTACTTAGCCTGGAGAGAGGGACTTCAGGTTGTCTCACAATGGAGTTTCCAGTGACCAGAATGTTGGATTGTGTGGTGGCTTGCCTTATGGGCTTAGAAGTTGAGGCTCCATGAGATGTGGCTGTGTGTTGATGTGAGTGTTTTGAAAGAGTACATTTGGGGCTGCTGAGGGTATTTGTTATGTGTACTTCATCTAGGAGGTCTTTGAGGTTTAGGAAGGTTGTATTTAAGTGCCTCAGCATATGTGGGTTTGTGTCTGCTTTGAACTGCATGTGATTGGTGCAGCTTGTGTACTACTGACAACCTGATTTTCATTAGGAGTGTTTTCATGTGAGAGCTTTGCCTGCAGTGACATTGTGTAAATACATCTCTCTCATACCATAGCAGTTTGTATGAGAATTAACTGGTTGTCAGTAAACATGAGGCAGTTTCTACATTATCTCAGGATGCCCATAAACACTGAGCTAGTAACAGAGATGGTGCAAATGTTGATATCTTTGTCCCAGATGATGCAAGGGTTTATAGGCTTGTTGTAGCATTTTCTTGGTAGATGCTTTGAATAGCAACTAGGCCAATCAGGAATGCCCAACACAGACACTCATGCCCAATCAGAAACAGTCAGGAATCAATGTGCTCTGCTCCTTCTCTCACCAAGAGCAAACTATAAGCACAAATTCCAAGCTGGCATCTATGAAGCAATTATTAGGCTTTATGGTGATCAGCAGTCACCAGGAAAGAATGTCTTGTGCTCTTTCTTATACCAGCAGCAAACCAGAAGCAAGGATCCTAAGTTGACTACTGAGAGGTAGAATGTGAGCTGTCCAGTAATTGGTGGTCTTGGAGCAGATGCTGCAAATTCTAAGTATAAGATAGAAAAATTAGTTAATATCTTAAGAGTTACAATGTGCAGTAAGCAGTTAGATATGAAAAAAGGGGCAACTTAAGCTTTAGCTATCTAAGTAGGAGCCACTAATTTTAAAAGAGCAAGATAGATTGTAAGGGGGTGGGCACTTTGTATTCTGGCTCTATGGAATACAGTGGTATGGCTAATAAATTTAAATAACTGAAGGGGAGTGATTTCACAAAGGGCAGGTAACTACAAAGATAGTTGAGTTTAAAAACAGCACCAGGGTGGGGAAAATTTTAAGATCTCTGTGACTCAAAAGACACACAGCTGTGGCCTCTTTCCTATTTTAAATATGCAATTAAAAGCAGAATTAAGCAAAACACAGTGCAAAGAAAATAAGCCACAATATATAAAATATAAGAGGGCAAGAAAGCATTACAAAATACAAGAAAGCAAAAAAAACTAACATTTCCCTCACAGCAATCTGTGGCAGAGTCTTGAGTGAGCTTTTCCAGTAAAGCCTTGAAATGTTTTATTTTACCCCGTAAATAGAAGGTTTAGTTCCTAGCTCCACCCTCTGTTCACAGGTAATTAACCTTAATTGACCTGTTCTAATTTCTGTGTGACTCGCAATTGAGACAGCCATGGTCTCTTTCCTAGTTTAAATATGCAATTAAAAGCAGTATACAAGCAAAACACAGTGTTAAGAAATAAACCACAATGTATAACATAGAAGGCGATGAAGCAATACAAGTATGCAAAAACAAGCTAACCTTTCCCTCACAGCAATTTGTGGCAGAGTGGGTGTCATCGGTGGGTCATTACTCATTGGTTCAACGCTGGCTAAGGCCCATCTCTCAGTGGGCCCCAGTGAAAGCTGGGATTCAGATATTGACTGTTTAGGTGAGAGGGTGAATCAAAAAGGAATAATTGCTCTAGGGGTAGGGAAGATCATATTCGTAAGGGCCACTGTGGCCCACTCAGCTACAGATCAACATGTCAGCACACTGAGGATGCAGCTTAGGAAAAAAGTCCTGATGCCCAGTCAAGCCATATGAGATGCAGTGAGCTCTTCTCTTAATGTGCCAAGTATGGCTTCAGCCACAGTCTAGTACTGATTAAGACACTCTTTCCATTTCTTTTTCTTCTAGTAAGACAGCACAGCGTGGGGGGGACAGGAGCCATGGGAGAATATGTAGCTGATGGTCAGCTGAGAGGCACAAGCACACTAAAGAAAAGCTTCTTTTGCTCTTACTTCATGTGAAGTCATTAAGAATGAGTCTTCCACCATATCTGCAAGCTAAACACTTTAGTATTTCATTTTCTCATTATCCCAGAAATGGGGTGCTTCTCTTACATTTCCTCAGTCTGCACATAGTTTACTATCATTGTATGAGTTTTAATGGTGTTAATGGTGCGTCACACCAGCTTCCAGATTTTTTTAACATGTCAAAAAATTATCCAAATCCCTTTGAAGGTCAGCCAGTAAGATTTGATACAAAAATATTGTCAGTTTTAAATGCTTCTATCCACAGCTATAGCCCTGAATCGCATAGTTTCACAACCATGCTGCCAGTGTTTTTAGGTAAATGGCAAACATGAGTGCACCAGTGGATTTCCCTGCTCAGTGCCCCTTTTAGTTCAAAAGTTTGAGAGACGGGTTGAAACTTTGAATCTAGCTGTCAGTCCCCAATTAATAGATCAAATAAGGTTTAATAATCTGTTCAGGAAACTCAGATATCTCTAGTGCCTTAAACAAAAAGCCCCACTCCACCATGTCAGAGTTTTTTTTTCAGTATCTTAGCCTGGAAACATGTCTCGCTGTCCTTTTTGATCACCGTGCATAGTCATTAAGGAGCAGATGTCAAAAGTCTGGTGTCTTCCCACGTACTTACACTGGTCTAGGCAAATTACATTTGCAGCTAAGGTAGTCCTTTTACCCATATCATCATAAAGATCTTGAAATTGTTGTTTAAAACCAAAATAGGTCTGTAAATGAATGTCCAGTGTCAGTCTTTTCCGTTACTGTTACTGTTAGCTTCTTGGAGCCAGTTATTTCGAAATTGTGTTATCCCATTAAAAATGTATCCACTGCTGCATCATTTCCTTCCCACTAATTAATATGCTTAAGCCAGTATTCCATCAAGAGCAAGGGATTTATTACTTACTGTCAGCTTTACTACATTTAGTTAATAAGCAGTATTATAATGTTGCTGACATAGCTGGGGATTGTGATTCAACTATGTCTGACCAAATAAAGCCTATAGTCTCATTCCTACTTAAGTTTGGTCCCATTCACTTTTCTATAAAGATAGATAATCTTAAATACATTTGGAATATTGTCTTTAAATTCCACTTTCCTCTTTTATTTTGAATATTGCCCTGTACACTTGATAACCAGCCAATAAACATAATTAATTTGTACCTTAAAAGTAAATGTCTTGTATCCAGAAATACAGAAGCTTACGTTTTTCCTTTATCAGTGCAGTTACACTGCCTTGGTGAGCCTCGACATCTTTCCTTGTAACTTAACTAAAGTTCTTTGAGCTTGGCTAAATGCTTGCTTTTCTTTTACCTGTATCTCCCTAGTTGTCCTAGACAATGACTCCATGATCTCTGTACTTGAATACTTCACAATGTATTTCCAGGATTCCCAAACTTCCTCTTCAGTGAATGGATTATGAGCTCCTTATACCACATTTTAAAGTTGCCGTCTTTCTGTAAGAAGATAAGGAAGTATGAAAGTTAAGCCAAGATCCACTCACTCTCAGTTTCATACCATTATGATTTTTAGAGAATGGTTGAAAAAAAGTAAAGTAAGATCTTTTTAAAATCTTTATGGTGTAGACGCATTTATATTTACTTTGTCTATATGGGACTATGTCTTATGTCTGTAAGAAAAAAACTGTAGCCTTCCCCATCTTATGATCTTGCTTTAACAAAAATGTGTTTACTAAATCCACCTGTTTACATTATCTGACAAAAAAATCAACTACTGTAAATCTGAACCGTGTAGGACCAGTGTCCATATCAATAATTTGCAGTTTCACTCCCCCATAAAGATAGTCACTCTTTCACTAAAATGTAGGCAGTCATCTGTAATGGTATATTTTTAAGAACTACATACTTCTTCAGTGGTACAGAGACTGAACCTAGTCTTATGTTTTGTGCTTCCCAACAGTTTCCTTTTTAATCAGGCATAACAGTCATCAGAGTCAGTCAAGGTCCTTCACTTTTATTGGACAAGATTTTGAGATTAATTGGGCCAACTCATTTTGTCTTGCTGCTTTAAAACTAGCAGCTGCACCCTCAATGAAGCTATCTGTTAGCTAACACCCCATTCACTTGGTTGTTCAGATTGCATCTTTTAAACCAACTGTATCTCAGGTAATTTCTTAATATCCACAATGTTTCTATCCAATTTGATTGGATTTGATAACACATATTCATTATATATAATTACTGTCAGTTCTCCCATAAGCAGATGACAAAACCAATTGTTCATGGCCAGCTCACCCCACAATTCACACGGACCACTCTCTTCCTTATCAACTCCCCTTTAAGAGCTTACTTACCTGTAAATTATTCCTTCATACATTTGCCCTCTCATTACCCAAGGTTGTTGTCTAAATGTTAGCAAGTGTTCATTTCATCTCTTTTTCAGACATCTGTAACCTAGTGAGCATCTTTAATAGAGCACTGAGCTTCTGTCACATCGTATGTTCAGAAAATATGGCATCAAGTTTAGAAACCTTGTACAATTAAACTTTTCCTCCAACTAAAATCAGCATTATAAATACTCTGATTATGTACACAGTCTGTGATACATGGGTAAAGTATTATTCTCAAGGCAGAGGTGTCGCACAACTTTATCAGCATATCTTGTTTAATGACTTTGGTCCTAACATTACCCACAGAGGTAAGTTCCTAAGTGTCTGGGACCATTTGTAATTCAGATACAAATTCCTTATACAAGTCAATCTCCTGTTCATAAACTGTTCAAGAAGTATTACACTTTTATCCCTGGTCTTAACATGGTCTTTCCCTCCCTGGTTCTGTAAGTTAATATACAGTTTCACAAGCTAGGGTACAACTTTCTGCTTGACTCTAGATACAGTCTAGTAAGTAAGTATCTGCATTGTAACTGAAAACACTCTTAAAAAGTAGATGCATTATCAGTATTAACTTCTAGTGCTGTTCAGTAGTCTTAAAAGTTTCTTCTGTAAGCCAAAGTCTTACAGAGACACAATGTTGACTGTGGTAATCCACACTGATTTGCACAAGCAAGAAGTACCCCCTTCATCAAGAAACGCCCCCAAGTACATTTATAGTCGCATTAATTCAGTTCGGTCCCTGTCTGTGTTGCAAACTCAAGAATTTCTCAAACTCCTATTCATACTGTTAGGACAAATCCTTTTCCACTAATGTGCTAGGGTACTCATGTATTGCTAGAAGTCCTCTTAGTGTTTCCTGTGCGTGCCTCACAAACTCCCCTTATAGACAGAAGTGTAGCTAGTGCAGGGCAAGTGGGGCATTTACCACAGATGCAAGCTGTTGGGAGGGAGCAGTCTGCCATCCATCAGTCCTGTTTGTGCTTAGTTGCTCTTCATTTGAAGAGCTACTTGGGGGGGGGGTGTCAGTGTAATAACCCAATCCTTATCCTGTATTGATAAGGTTATTAAGAGTGAAGTTTTTTTTACTTTTTTGCTCTTTAGTGGAAGAGCTATCTGGGCTGAGTATGGATGTAAATGTAATAATCTCTTGTCTACATTGTAGCAGTCGGGTTGTTACAGTGAACTTATTTTTTTTTTTGTTCCTTCAATGGAAGAGCTAGCTTGGGGGGCCCTATGTGCAACGTTAATAATCGGCGATCAGGTTGTTATATGGAAGTGTCTCCCCCGCTTTTTTTCCCCCTTCAATGGAAGAGCTAGCTGGCATGAGCATGGATGTAAATGTAATAATCATTGAATACTGTTGAATACAATGTAGCCTTTGGGTTATTGCAGTGATTTTTTTTTTTGAAGAGCAAGCTGGTGGGAGGGGCATGGATTGCAAAAATAATAATCTGATTGCTACAGGGTAGTTTTTGTTTTAATAACCTAACAAGGTGGCCAAGAGAATATTTGGAAGTTGCCTGTTAGGAAATCTGTGAAACTAGATAAATGTCCACTGTGTTGGATATGGAAGGAGTTACTAACTACTTAAGATATATGGCTAGTTTCCCTTGATGGTGAAGCCAGGGCTATTATCTTAAAAGTCACGGCAGACTTGTGCATTAATACATCAGCGCCCGGGGTTGTCTGTGACCTGACCAATGTACAGGTGTCCTCTTCTAATTCTTTATGAGCAACATTTTATGCAATATCACATTTTTCTTCTCATGCATGCTGCACTTATTTATAAAATAATTATATGCTTATATAATACTAAAACTAGCCTCTTGAGAGTTGATCAGTGCTTGCATTTAACCTTCAATAAGTAACCATTATTAAGCATATAAATAGGTATATCACAAACAACTCTTCTGTCTAGACTTGATCTTCAGATTGATTTAACATTGCTCCTTAAATAAAATTGTAGAAGCTTCCATCCACTTCTACAAGCTGCAGAAGCTTAGGAGTCTGCAAAAACATTTCTGCCATTTCAATATTAGGAGGAAGAGGAGTCTGCAGGATCCAAATCAGTGAAATTAGCTGTATTATGATGTCCTAGCACTTCCGCGGTGGTGCAGCGGTAGCGTTGTTGCCTCACAGCAAGAGGTTCTCCCGTTCGATTCTCGGCTTGGGTTGGGAGTGCCTTGTGTATGGAGTCTGCATGTCCTCCCCGTGGTCGAGTGGGCGTTCGAAAGGCATGCTTTGAATGGGCATGCCTTCGTTGAAGGTTGGGCATCGGGCTGGGAACTCAACACCATAAAAATCAACTGCCAGTCATTAGCGGACTGGTGTTCCGCTGTGGCGACCCCTAACCAGGAAAAGCCAAAAGAACGACGACGACAACATGAAGTCCTGGGAAATAGCTACAGAAAATCATTGTACTTTGGTTATAGAAATACCGTCTAACAATGAGCCACTGACACCTTGCTGTAATTACAGGTTAGATCATTAAGAAGCTAGAAATCAAGAGATTAAAGAACTAGAGCAAGAAAGCCATCTTAAATTTAAGGATGCAGTATGGCTGGCCTTGTGCTGGAGACAGCACCTGCCTCACTCATAATCTAGGTTCTAATGGGCACCTCAACTACTTGCTGTCAGAAACTCTGAAGACATTAAAAGCTTGTATGCCAAATGCTGTATCTGCTGCTGAAATGAAATCTGTTAGTGCAGAGCAACATGAGTTCAGATAGCTCACTGCAAAACAAGACGGACTGATCAGCTTAAAAGGGGACATGGAAGGTAACAGTGTGAGAGTCTTCATGGAGAATAGCCTTTCATCAGCTCCACAGTTGCCCCAAAAAGTTAAGATTGTGCATATAGTAGTCATTACCTTACCAAACCTCCTACTGAGGCATAAAATATTCTGAGTACTCAGTTATGTGCAGAGAGAGTTGCTTCCAAGTATAGCAAGGGAGGGTAGAGAATTTATAATGTGTAGCCAAATGGTAAAACTAATATAGGCCTTCCCAAGAGAAGTGACTGCCAAATGGAACATTTTCTTTGAAGTGCAGCACATTCTGAGAAAGTAAAAGAAGGCAGAAGAAAATGAAAAATGAAAGCACCGTTTTAAAGATTCAAACTAAGGAAGACAAATGGACAGGTATGAAGTGTGGGACAGTTTAATACCTCCTTTGGGTGTAAAAGCACATGAGAAAAGAAAAGAGCATCTATTCTTATTAACAGAGAGACATGTTATGACATATTTGAGACTGTTTTTTCAATAGAAAATTTTCTTGGAGATATCAAAAAAAAGACAGTACCATGGAATCTTTGTGATTAAAAGCATTTAACAGGGAAACAAAAAAGATTCATTTACAATTTTGATCAGAGGTAGAAAGAGTTACTTTAAAAGGACATTTGAAAGCTTTATGTAAAGAAGTATTGGACACTGGAAAAGTTTGACAAAAGGGGTTTATGGTCTGGTGGCTGGAATTGTAATATTGTGTTAAAAATAGAGAACCAAATTATACATATACCAAGCATGCTAAATGTGGAGGGGAATAGGGGTTGTTGTAAAATACTGGGGACAACCCAAAACATGTTTTTCGTGTGTGTGGAAAAGGGTGTTTGATTAACTGTGACAAAAATAAATGTATTTGTAGGGAAATGGGACATGATGCAAAAATGAGAATTGAAATGTTTTAAATGTAACAAAATTGGACATTTATAGATGGATTGCAAAAATGAAAGTAGCAGTAAGGAAAATGAAAAAAAGAAGAAAATGGCCAAATAGAAGAAATTTTAGTAGTAGGAGAAATAGAAGAAAAATTATATGAGACAAAGATAATAAAGTGGACATAGAAGAAGGTTCTGAAGTAAGTGATAAAGAAGACAAACTGGGGTAGTAAAAGGGGGGAAAAGAATTTTACAAATTAAAAGGGTAAAAGACAGAAAAAAGAAAATTTAAACATAAGTAAAAAAATAAAAGCAAGAAAGGCAATGGATAAAAATGAATATCTTCAGCTAAAGATTGGGGATTGGTGTAATGGTTAAGATGTCTGACTCACGGACACAAGGTACAGTGTTTGATTCTTATCTTTGGGAAGGAAATTTGTTAGGTTTGAATTAGTATTTGCTATGAGCTTATGAAAACATGAATCTAAGGGAAAGGGCAAATGAAAATACATTTTAGAGTGCTTTCTGTAAATGTGAATAGTGTTAAGAATAAAGTAAGAACGACGAATTTAGGACTGGTGTAATATACATGATGTAGATGTAGTTATAGTAGAAGACAGGATTTTTAACAAATGAAAGATTACACAGAAACTATGGAGAGGAAGAATAATCTGGAGTTTGGGAAATGAGAGATGTTCTAGACTAGCCATATTCTGTAGAAATTTTTATTTATTTATTGGCATTTTATTACCAAGAAGGTCCACTAGGCTAGTAAAAGCCCATTTTCAGTGGTGCCCCGGGGAGAAAAGCTCCAGGATTGTAAAAATCATACGTTACAAATAAACATTTCAAGAAAATGAGAATTAAAAGTCATACATTACAAATGCACATTTCAAGAAAAGAGGGTTGGTGCAATAATAAAAGCTAAAAATGAGATTTGCTACAATAACAAGACAGTAGTACAAATAAATATGAATTATATAAGTATTATATATTGTAAGTAAAGGAGAAGTTGACATTTCAGCAATGATTGAGGTTAAGTACAGGCCAAAAGCTCAATTACCAGAGCTGGTCAGGTCTCATTTTTAATGTGAATTACAGATTGTAGACTGTAGTGTAAGCATGCAGAGCAGAAATTAGTGTAGTGAGGAAGGATTATATTGTTTGTACAGCTGGATGGGTAGAGATACTGTGGTAAGATGGGGTGAAGGGGAAGAAGTTGTTTTATAGGATTAAGTAGGAAGATGAAGGATTGATATGGGGACGTCAGATGGAAAGATAGCAAAAGAAGTATGTTAAGTAATATCAGAAGAAGGGTTGAGCAGTTTTGCAGGTCCAGTTAGAGAGAAGATGGTTTTGAAGGGCTGTTTTAAAATTGCTGAGGTTTTGTAATAGGCGGATGTTTGTAGGCAGCATGTTCCATTTTTTAGCTATGATCCATGAGTATAGTTAACTGTCCAGCACGTAATTTGAAGTTTAAGATCTTGGAATAGCTGCTGCTGTTCAGATCGTAGGGGCCTCAAAGGATTATAAGGGGTGAGAAGAGAGTTGAGTGCAGGAAAGTCTTGTGGTTTACAGATAAGTTTATGAGCAGTTGAAAGCTGGAGGAGTGATAGTTGGGAAGTTCTGGCCAGTACAATTGTTTCAGGGCAATGCAGTAATGGGTGTTACGGTGGCTGTTTGTAGTGAATTTTGCTATCTTATAGCAAGTTTCTAATTGCAAGGAACACTGTAAGTTGATAAGTAGAGGTGCAGCATAAGTTAGAGATGGGAGTAGGTATGATGTTGCTAGCATTTGTTTAGTATGGAGGGAGAGGAACTTTATTATGTCTATAGAGTGACCCTAACTTTTTATCGGTCTTACTAATATTGTTTTGGATGTGCAGATCATATTTTAGGTTTTCATCGATTATCATTCCTAACAGTTTAGTGTGGTTTACTAGATCAATTTTTGTGGAGTTAAGGGAGAATATGTTGAACTCTGCTTTGTTTATAGTGGATTGTCTCTTGGGTGTGAAAATCATGTTTTTTTTATTTTGGATTTAAAGAAAGGTGATTATTGTGAAGCCATATTTCCATTGAGGAAAAAGCTGCTTGAGTGTTTTGCTGAAGTGTATTTAATGTGGGTGCAGTACAGACTGTGGTGGAGTCGTCTGCATATTGGACTAAGGAGCCAAGTAGGGTGGCTTGGTTAAGGATGTTCTTTGTGTTTCACTGTTGCAGTCATTACATTTGGGTTATCTGCTTGCAGTATACTACAGTCGGCCTGATTAACAAAGTCTTGGGTCCGGCGTCGGATGCTGTCCCTTCTTCCATGACGTCAGGTCGTCAGGGGTATAAAGCATGCAGCCAATGCCATTACATCAGTCTTTCTTGCCGTGTGGTGCCCGAAACAGAAGCAGTTCGCAAGTGCCAGTCGGCTGACTCCTGATATTTTTGTTTTCGAGTTTCAGAACCGAAGTGTTCAACTAAAGCTAAGTACCCCGTTGGGGAAACTTTTTCTTGCTCCTTACCGATGTCAGTAAAAGTTAATAATTGCATTACTTGTGGAAAGCAAATACCTCTCAAAGATTTTCATTCGTACTGTATTCCTTGCCTGGGCCCTGACCACGACATTCCTTGCTGTTGGTTTTGTGCTTTATTTAATCAGCACACTATCCATCGTCAATATATTTTCGCCTCTAAATATTTCGGTTCTCAGTTTAATTATCCAGAAATATCATTGGTTAGCCATCCAACTACCGGGATTCTGAAAAATCGCAAAGATAAAGACAGAGACAGGCCGCCTATGTCCAAAGCTGCTAACAACGCTTCTCCTAAGCCAGTCGCCAGTTCGCCGGTACTCAGTGAGGTGCTTTCGCAGCCCCTGATACCTGCTACTTCTGATTCGCAGGCCTCTACCGAGACCCATTTGGAGTCTGGTATGCCGCAAGATGCTTCAACTGTGGAGCCTGTGGATTTCTCTACTTTGGATGGTCGAACCATGCCTAAGAAACCATTGCCCAGTCTGTATGCTCAGGCCCCTATACCTAAAAAACAAATGATAAGAATGGCTGAAGATCTTATAACTTTAATTAGGGGAAGTCAGCCTCCTCCTTCTAAGAGACCTAGGACTGAAGTTGTTTATGAATCTACTGACCAGGATTCTGATTTTTCTGATTCTTCTGATGATCTGGATTTGCCCTTATCTACTTATGAGGATTCTGATGCAGAGGTCTCAGTTCCTTCTGCTTCCCCTCCAGAGGATTTTTCTTTTGGTGAAACCTTACATACTCTGAAGGAGCATTTCCACTGGGAAAGCCAGGATTTTTCTGATTCAAAAAAAGAGGCTTAGGGATTTCTTACTCCTGCCTCAGCATTGGCCTTTAGCTGTACCTCCTGTACTAGACATTGTTGATGCCTTTTCGGAATCTAGTTTGGCCCCTGATTCTTTGCCTCCTTCTCCCAGAAAACCTGACCGATATTGCAGGGTTCCTGATTCACACAAGTTTCTTTTTAAAAATCCTATTGCTGATCCAGAGTCTTTTTCACAGGGATCCAAAGGCATTAAGGCTTCTACTGCTAACAATCCTACCCCTTCTGATAGAGACTCCAGGGTGCTGGATAGATGGGGTAAGAAGGTTTACACTTCTGCATCCTTGGCCATTAGGGCTTTAAACTGCCAGTTTCATATGTTAAAGTATCAACAACATGTTATTGGGTTGCGTAAACTGAAAATTATGTTGATTCCTGACTGTGCTGAAAATAAAGAATTACAGAATTTAATGCATTCTGCTGAACACTTTGCAATGTGGATTTGATTCATTAGAGGCCTCTTGCAGGGCTGCTATTACTGGGTCTGTGCTCAGAAGGCATGCTTGGCTTAAGGAGCAATCTTTGCCTGATTATGTTAAAGCTAAACTGTTGGATGCTCCCTTAAATCAGGACCACCTGTTTGGCAAAAAAGCTGAGGAAGTTCTTAAAAAGATGGAAGATAAAGCTAAGTCTATGCAAACTGTTAAAGATTTCTTTTAAGTTCAGCCTCCTAGATTTAGTAGGCATTGGCCCTGTAAGAATTGGTCCTTTCCAGCCCCTTCCAGGTCTTCTCAAGCCAAACCCAGACATAGCAGAAACCCCAGATTTCAGTCCCAGGGGACACACAAGACTAAGCAGTGGGGGATTTCTGCACCCAAATCAGGGAGTAGTAAGACCCCCCCCCCCCATGGAAAACTGTCTCAATGACTTGCTTTTAAAACTTCCAAGCACTTCCCAACTGAATGCTCCTCTAGGCGGAAAGATTGGTTTGCAGCCCAAAAAACTGGGAACTCATTACCCAGGACAAATGGGTTTTAAATATAGTGTCCCAAGGATACAGATTTCACTTCCACACGTTACCAACACCAAGTGGGTGGCCAGATTTACTGCCAAATCAGTGGACAGAGGCCCAAAATCAAGTTCTCTCTGTCTTAAGCATGGGGGCTATTAAGTTGGTACCAGAAGAGGAAAAGGGACACGGTTTCTATTCGAGACTTTTCCTGGTACCCAGAAAAGGCAATACATGGCATCCTATCCTGGACCTTTCTACTCTAAACACCTTTTTGTTGATTCCAAAATTCAAAATGCTGACTCTTCAGCTGCTGCTTTCTATGCTAGGCAAAGATGCATGGTTGGCAACACTAGACTTAAAAGAAACATACCTGCACATCCCTATCAGGGAGACTTGCAGAAGATTCCTACGCTTCAAAGCAGGCTACATGCACTATCAGTTCTCTGCACTGCCCTTTGGCTTATCTACTGCGCCAAGGATATTCACAAAGTGCCTAGCTCCAGTCATTGCATTTTGCAGACAAATAAATATTCAAATATACCCATACCTGGACGATTGTCTAATTCAGGCAGAAAGCCAGGACATACTTTTGAATCATCTGGCCTTTGTTCAAAGGGTGCTGACTTTTCTGGGGTACACCATAAACGAAAAGAAATCACACCTGGTACCCTGTCAACAAATTATATTACTGGGAGCAAGCTTGAATACAACTTCCCAGATGGCTTTTCTCATGCCAGAGAAACAGATTCATTTGACAACCTTCTTCAAACAAGTGGCCACAAAACCCCAGCTATCTGCAAGGCAAATACTGCAAGCCTTAGGGTTCATGGCCTCCTGCATTCTTCTAATTCCATATGCAAGGCTGCATATGAGGAAACTACAGTGGTATCTCAAAAGCCTATGGTGTCAACATTCACAGGATCTAGAAGTAATGATTCCTATCATACCTTGCCTACGCCTAGAGTTCCTTTGGTGGGCAGAGACCTGTCACCAAAACAAGGGGACTACCATTCACACTACCCCCTGCCACCCAAATCTTGACAACAGACACATCAGATTATGCATGGGGGGCTCACCTGGTAGGGAAGTGCATTCAGGGCAAATGGAACCCAAGTCAAATGCACCTACACATAAATCAAAAGGAAATCTTAGCCTTCGGGACTACCATTAGTTGTCCTGGAAGAATGTGAAGACAGACAAACACCACTGTCATGTGGTACATAAACAAGTAGGGAGGTACACATTTGTACCCCCTCTGCAGACTAGCCATGACATTGTGGAACACAGCCTTGAGCTACCAAGTGAATATACAAGCTCAATTTCTGCCAGGAAAACTAAATACACTGGCAGACAGACTAAGCAGAAACCTCATGGACCCACATGAGTGGAAACTGGAACCAAGGATTTTCAACATGTTGACAAGCATGGAGCCCAGATATAGACCTGTTTGCCACCTCCCAGAACCATTAATTGGACAAATATTGCACAAGGATTCCCCACAAGCTAGCTTGGAAAGTGGATGCTCTATCCTTCAGCTGGGAAAACCTATCAGTTTATGCTTTTCCTCCTCTGCCTCTGCTCTCCAAGGTACTACTAAAGATCAAACAGGACAAGCCAAGGACGATTTTAATTGCACCAGACTGGCCGCGCCAACACTGGTACCCCCTCTTGCGCAGTGTGTCACGCTGGGCCCCATGGCACCTGCCTCAGATGCCTTCCCTGTTGTCTCAGCAGGAGATCCAGATTCCGCACCCTCAGCTGCAAACCCTGAACCTAGCAGCCTGGCTAATTACCTAATCTCTCCTTTACTATCCCTCAGTAAATCAGTGATGGATGTCATTTTAGAAGCAAGGAGGCCTAGTACTAGAAAATCTTATGCTGCAAAATGGAAAATACTTTGTGCCTGGAATCAGTCTTAAGGGATGAGTGCAGCAGTGCCCAGTTTACCTCCGATTCTACAATACTTGACTGAGATGCTTCATAATGGCTTGTCCTTTTCCTCCATCAAAATTCATGCCTCAGCCATTTCAGCTCATTACAGCACAGAGCCTCCCCTCTTCTCTCACCAACTGTGCAAGCATTTCCTCAGAGGGGCCAAAAATTTAAGGCCACCCAGGAGAGCTCCAACTCCAGCCTGGGACCTTAACTTTGTCTTGGAAAAACTCACTCGTCCTCCTTTTGAGCTAGCTGCTACTGCAGATTTAAAATTCCTTTCCTGAAAAACAACTTTCCTTTTAGCAATCACTTCTGCAAGAAGGTTATCTGAATTACAGGCCCTTATGGCAGTGAAGCCTTTCATCATCTTCCATGCGGACAGGGTGTCCCTCAGAAACAATCCCTCCTTCATGCCCAAGGTGGTATTCAAGTGTGGCTCTTAATCAGTCCATTCATTTGCCTACAATTTTTCCTAACCCACAGAACAAAGGGGAACGGATACTGCACTCCTTAGATGTGCACAGACAACTTAGATTTTACTTGGACAGGACTAAACCTCAAAGGGAATCTGAACAACTGCTGGTGGCATTTGCTGCAGGGATAGAGGGGAAAGCTATTTCAGAGCAAACCATTTCAAAATGGATAGGCCACTGCATTCATTTCTGCTGTAAGCACCAGGGAAAAACCTATCCCACAGGGCATCAAACCCCATTCAACCAGGGCTGCATCTACCTCCACAGGTTCTCTCATGGGCGTTCCTACCAGGGACATCCTAGAAGCTGCTACCTGGAGTTCTGTACATACTTTCACCAAGCATTATCATTTGCCAATTTTCTCTAAATCCAGAGCTGGCTTTACCACTGCAGTCTTGCAGGGTCTTATAGCTGGTCCTAATTCTATTTAAATTCCTCCACCCAACCTTAGCTTTGGGAATCTACCCAAATGTAATGACTGCAACAGTGAAACATGAAGAACATAGTACAGTTGTGTACACCTACCCTAAATGTAGATGTTCGAGTGTATTCACTGTTGCAGTCCTGATTACCCTCCCTCCAGCCCCCTTTTTTCTTTTGGCTGTACCTCTACTCTCCCTTACTATGCTCAAAAAGCTTTTTGGTGTATTTGCTTTTTTGTTGGAGTTATATCCTTGTAATTATAGATTTAATTGCTTCCCATTAGGGGGGCACCTGACATCTGGGGCTAGAAAAACTGATGTAATGGCGTCGGCTGCATGTTTTATTCCCCTGATGTCATGGAAGAAGGGACAGCATCCAACGAAGGACCCAAGACTTTGTTAATCAGGCCGACTGAGGCTACTGCAAGCAGATATCCCAAATGTAATGACTGCAACAGTGAATACACTCGAATATCTACATTTATGGTAAGTGTACACAGCTGTACTTTATTAGTAAAGATATTGAAAAGAATGGGGGACTTAAACCTTGGGGGACACCTATAGGGTTATGAAGAAAAGAGGAAATGGAATTTTGCCATTTAACCGCATGCTCTCTGTTGGAGAGAGAGCTTTTAAACTAGATGAGAGATTGGGAAGGTAGTCCTATTCTGTTGAGCAGAGAGAGAGAAGGATTGAATGAGAGATTCTATCAAATACCTTAGATAGATCTAAGAAGAGAGCGGATACAAAGTATTCTGAGTTTCTCGCTCTAACTGTATCTAAGAAGGAGATTAGGGCAGTAGAGGTACTGTGACCTGGGCGGAAGCCATGTTGAGTTGGGGAGAGGAGGATGTTTTTCAGGAGATAGCCTAATAGTTGTTTTTCAAGAATTTTAGTGATAGGGGAAAGTATAGCAATTGGTCAAAAGTTGGAGATGTTGGTTGAGGGGGGCCACCTTTGTGAAGGGGAAGAATGATTGCTTTTTTCCACAGACTTGGAACATAAGATTCCTGTATTGATCTGTTAATCAGAATGCTGATGGGGAAGGCCACTGCATCAGCAGCGATTTTAAGAAATTTAGCTGGGATTTTATTGGCTGAGTTAGAGCAAGATTTTAGTTTTAGAAGTTTTTTGATAAGTGTGGTAGGAGTGGGAGAAAGACTGAATTCTGTGTAGGAGGGCAGTTGATAGCATTGTGAAGGAGGGGTGTTGATGCTTGAGGTAGCATGATCCTTGGTATGTAGGGTAATGTAAGAATTTTCAAGATTTGAAAGTTGTGGAGGAGGATAGGGGAGGAGTTTGTAGGAACAGAGTTTTGAGGAAGAGGCAGAGTAAAGATAGCAGTAATATTGGCAATGGTATCAATGAAGAAGGAATTAAAGGTTTTGGCTAAATGTTCTGGAGGCATATCAGGGTATGGGCAAGGATTAGTTTTGGTGCCGGGGTTAAAAGTTTGTTGATGGAGGACCAAAACATTTTTTTTCTGTGTTTGCTGGTTATGGTAGTATTGCTGTTTGTCTTTAGTAATGAGTTTTTATAGCTTGGTTTCAAAGCTCTTTATAGTAGATGAGGTTAGAAGGATTTCTAGAGTTGACCCAGATTTTCCATGCTTTATCTCTAGAAGATATTATTTGTTTAGTAGTTAAATACAGTAAAGATATTAGATGTAACTTTAACAAAAATGGGAAGATTAGCCATCATCATCATCATCATCCCCTTTTTCCCATTTACATGGGGTCGAGGTATTGTATTAACTGTCGCCAACTCTCTCGATTCAGTGCCACTCTCCTGCCTTCTTCAACACTCATGCCTGACTGTTGCAGATCTTCTTTCACACAATCCATCCACCTCTTTGCTGGATGCCCTTGCTTCCTCTTCCCTTCTTCCTGTCTGTCCTAAATCTCCCTCACCAGATTGTCTTCTGCTTTTCTACACATGTGCCCGTACCATCGTAATCTGTTTTCTTTGATCTTTTCTGCAATTGGAGCTACTTTGGCTTCTGCTCTTATGTCCTCATTTCTTCGCCTGTCCCGCAGTGTGCATCCTACCACCTTTCTCAGGCACTTCATTTCCATCACCTCTAGCTTCTTCAACTGCTCTGCCTTTACTGCCCAGGTGTCTGTACCATACAGTAGGACTGGTCGCACCACTGTCTTGTACACCTTACTTTTCAGCTTCTTTGGCATTCTTCTGTCATATACTACACCTGATACTCTATGCCAGTTGGCTGCAGCCCCTCTTCTTCATTACTGCGTGTTCACTATTGTTTTTTGCTGGTCGTTGGTGGTTTACATTGTTGGCTTGACCCTGCATGCCATCCTTGCGGAGCGTATGGTTGTTTGCTCCCCTACACAAAACCACATTGATCCTTATCTGTCAATTTTGGCATCACTTTTGCCATTCTTGTAGCCATTATAGACATAACACTTTATAATCATGGTCTGGTATTAAAATCATCCTGTATGAAGCTGGGATCTGATAGGTCTTTACCCTCTTTAGGTATTACAGCTACCACCGCTTTCTTCCAGGATGTTGGTACTTCTCTTTCTCTTAAAAATGCTATTAAACAAAACCTTCCAGATCTGCATTAATTGTATTCCTGGAGACTTTCCTGTAGATTGGTTATACATCTTCATTTTTATGTCATCTTCTCTTATCCTGTCTGTTAGTATCCTAGCTCTAACATTGGCATATTAAATTCTTCCGTAAATCTTTCCATTTGTACTTTTCCTTGATTTCCATATTACTTCTCTTTATACTGACTTTCATATAATTTCTGAAGTATTTCTAATACTTCTACAGGATCCTATTTTACCTTCCTTGTTATAGTTCCCTAAGCTTGGAGACGGCTCTTTCTACTTTCTGTTGCATGACTCATTGTGCTAAAAGTTTTTGTGCTCTAAAGTTACTATCAAAAAACAATTTCTTATCAGCATTCATTCTAAACTCATGCATACTATTGAGGTAATCCCTTATTTTCTGTTTAGCTTTCCACAGTTGCTTCTCTTCTTGTTCTGTGACATTCCCCCTATTTTGCAATACTTTAACATTTGTCAGTCCCTTTAAATAGTTCTTGTTACTTCTTAACTGTATCTCCATATCTTTTATTTCCACCCTATTTTTAAACTACACTTTAATTTTATCCCACTCCCTAGCTATATTTTCAGAAGAAATTTCTATCTTCTGTAATAGCTCCTGAATAATGTCCACTACCCATTCCTTAAATTCCCCTCTTTTCAACAGATAGGTGGGAAAGCGCTAGTGTCTCATTTTTATTTCATTATCCTGTGTTTTTATTGTAGTTATTATCGGCACATTATCTGAAATAGTTACTGGGTGGCTAGCCCAGTTTTTGTATCTTGAGAATAATATGTAAATTCACATTCATTCCAAAGTCCCAGTACTGAATTCATAATTTCCATGCCAAATATTTTCATAAATCTTTGTAAAAATGTATATCTCTAAAAAAGTCTTGTCTCCTTTACTTTTTCCCTTCTGGGCCCCCAGACACATCTTCTGTATTGAAAATCAAATTCCAGTCCCACCTATAAGGTAATGTTCCTTGCTGAAAGCTGATCATTTCTCCCAGAATATTCTTAAGCTCCATTTTAACAGTTTTCAATGGAATATAAATACATGCCAGTGTAATCCTCCTCCCTTGCCAGTAGCCCTTTAGTATTACAAATCTACCATTACTGTCTTTTTATATTCTTCAATTACTATTGGAGCTCCTCTTGCATTTAAAGTACTCCTCTCTTCCTCTGGCCCAGGTATTCTGCTGAGTAACCATCCTGAAAAATCTTTCTTTATCAAATTCAAATGTTCAGTTCTTTTCAAGTGTGTCTCCTATAGCATAGCTATTTGCACTCTACTTTTTTAATATAGATCTCTACTCTTTCTTTTTTTATATTTATCTGTAAGACCATTAATGTTTAAAGACATTGTAGATGGCATATTCTTGCGAAAGTATTATTCCCACCTTTTATGTTTAACAGCTTTTTTGTTAAATGTCTAATTTCAGCTTTTGTATTACATGCATGTACTCTTTGGCAGGATAATTGTTTATATGGTTTCTTGTAATCTCCATTTGAGCCTATGTCACATCTTACAGCTCTTTTTGTTTTAGTGAAAACCCATAGTCAAAAATACACACATCCCCCACTACTCCCTAAAACCTATTAACTTAATAGTAACACACAAAACTACGGACATCTTAAAATACTGAAGTTTTACCCTCGTAATAGGAACAAATGTTTCAAGCTGACAGCCATACATACAGACTCGAGCTAAGCTAAAAGGAGGATTATCCATGCTAAGGCACAAGGTATTGCCTGTGGTTCTATTAAGTGCTGTCTGGTTTGGTCTTATCTTTATAGTTTGTCATCGGGGAAAACACTTGTATCCTTTCAGAAAACATTTTCTTCAAGCCATTTGTCTTTGTCAGATTGTCTGCTAGAGACATGAGAACCAGACACAAGACTGTTTACTAGAAAAAAATCATTATAATCTATATTCTTTTTCATTTACTTTCTTTCTCTTAAAACTTGTTACTGGATTAAGCTAATGGCCTTAACCAAATCATTCCACTATGAAAGAATAAGAAGAGCACACTATTTTTTTATTTTGTCAAGCTGTTTTAACCAGATCATTTTTTTTTTTACATTGCAGTGCCTACATTTCTTAAAACTGAACCAGGAGAAAGAGAGAAGAGGGAAAAAAGGAGCACCTGTTAACATTAGTATCCTCATTATGCTTAAAAATAACTGAAAAAATGCTTTACAACATGCAAAGAAATGTATGCACTAGTTGAATTGGTACTATTAAGAACAATTTTTGTTTTACCTACAGTTAACTTTCTCCCTCTCTTCCCCTTTCCTGAGTATTTTTCTGAACATTAGTGACATGAAGTAGAGTATATGCTTTAGAGCCCCCTACAAGTTTAACAAAGTCCAAAAAAGTCCAGTATGTCCAGATTTTCTTCTTCTGTTCCTTTTCATCTCCATCTCCCAAACCCTATCTCTGCTTCATTTCCAGTATACTCACAATTCCTCTAGTCAACCGTTGTGCTTTTTTCCCCTCTCTCAAGCATTTTCCATTGAAACACTGGAAAAGGTTTCACTGGCACAGTCTCTCTGTGGTCTTTATTACCTGAAAAACAAGAAGCAGAATCTCCTTGTTTCACAGCTCACCTTTTCTTAGAAAACTTTTGTATTTCTTCCTTAGCATGTACTTTATCAAAAAATGATTTTGTTCCTCCAGGGAAAAATATTTTGAAGATAGCTGGGTACAGTAATATGAATCTCACACGCGCGTCTCGACATTATGTTAAATAATGGAATACATTTACTCATCTTCTGCTGGTGTACAATGAGTAGTCATTCTCCACAAATACTCTGCTATCTCCCACTTTTAGTATTTTGTCCTTCTGCCACAGTTTTGTCAGTATCAACTCCTTCTGCTGGTAAGATTGCATCTTTACTGTTAAACGTCTAGGTTGTTTTCTCATAGCCAGGTTTGGAGCATACACATGATGTACACTTTCAGTTGACAATTCCTTTTGTGGAATACCAGTCCAGTTGCTTATTTGTGCTCATAAAATGAATACAGTCTGTTCCTTCCAGCTTCTCGGTTTTAACAGAAAATCTTAGGTTTTCCATACATGCTCTTGTCATCTCATTCTATTATCTTTTGAATCATCTTATCTTGTGCAGTCTCATATTCATCCAGCCTTTTCTTCTTTTTGACCTCCGAGTTTTGCAGTTTTAGCACCTTATCTGAATATCTTTTTAAAGATTCTTCCATTTTTTCCAGCCTTTTATTGTTTGAGTTGATGTACTGCATCAGCATTTTATTTATTTTAGTCAGGTCTGTGTACAGTTGCCTTATACTTTCCACTAGGTTACTGGAAGTCACGTCTGGAACTTGCACTACTTTTTGCTGAAAAGCTGCAGTCCTTTTCCCAGTCATTGTTTTTTTGACGTCTTTTGTAGCTGATTTTCCTTAAGGTCATCTGTATTTCTTTTTGTCTGGTATCCAGGCAGTGCATTTACTAGCTATTTACTGAAATTTACCCAGAAATTTGGGTTCGCTGGCTTTCTCTGTTAAGTTTCCATTCTGTGAGAGCTGGAATTAAGCTGTTAATCAATGTGCAGCCATTTTGAATACCCTCACTGTTGTGTCTTTTACTGTATAACATAATTTTTCTCTTGTTCTGGCATGAAGGGAGTCTTGTTTTGATCCCAAATACCAACATTGTGACGAGAATTGATTGCTACACAAAGCAGAAATGTTGTTTCACAACCTTAGGAATTAATGGGTCTTAGAACAGACATGCATCATATTTAATCACGTGGAGTTGTTATAAGTTGAATTCTGAGTGGTTAATTGTGTTTTCTTGCTTGCTTTATATTGGATTGAGTTACTTTGCATGCATTACTTTCTCTTCAGCTTGAGTGTTCGAGGTGTGTAACTGAGCTTTTGCTGAAGCCTGATATGACCTGCTTGTGCCAGACTTAATTATTTCTCAGTCCCTACAACACCAATATGTGATATTTGTCTCCCACTGCTTGCAGACCATCAATCTATTTGTTCCTTTCACCAGGTAAGAGCCAACCAAGAGATGCTGTCATTGAAACAGCAATTAGGGGTGGTTTATACTTTTTACTTTTTTTCTTTGCTGGCCCTGTCTGTATGTGTAGTCATTGAGGTGCCAGGGAAGGGCCTACAGTTGGCATTCTGCAGAAGGCATGTCCACGCTTCCGTAGGGGGTGTTCCTTTCAAGTAACCTTAACCCTGTTCCTGAGGCACTAGTGGGGGGTGACCATCAAGGATATCCCACTGTCCTGTGTGTCTCTGAATGTGCACAAACCTCTTCTTCCCTTGGATTGGCAAGCAGGCCACACCCCTTCGATCTTCATCTTCCCTGCCTGTCTACTCCATCAAGTTTAGGGGCTACTATTCAAACCCCAGTCATGTGAGTCATAGTAAAGGCTCCCTCCCTGTGCAGCATGGAATCAAGCAAGGAAAAGCTTATTTTTTTTTATTTATTTTATTGCCATTTAACATTGTGAAGTCAACTGTTTTTGTTGATTTGGAGAAGGCTTAATCTGCCTAGTCTTTGAAGGCCATTTTTCAGCATTGCTGTAGTAGTAATCCTTTGAGAGACAGTAATGTACAGTTGTTGTGGGTGTTTAATCACTGCTGGCTTTACTGTAAGGTGAATTCCAATTAGTTGTTTGTGTTTTTATTTGCCTCGTATTATTCTGCTTTGTACACCACTGCTTTCAGGTGCGCATTTCGTAGCTCCAGGGTAGTTGATGCTGTATAGCCTGATGTAGCTTACCGGTTCTTTTCTAAATTTCCCTTGTAGGTGAACTAAATAATTGTTTTTGCTGTTGGGTGATATCGTCGTTTGAGTTTTGCAATGTTACAGTGTTGTTATAAATTGAGCTTGAGTGCATGGGGTTGATATTAACTGCCCTTAGCTGCACTCTGAGCAGTAGTGCAGTATTGAACAGCAGTCCACTGTAGCAATCCTGTTGTTACTGTTGCTGTATGTGCTGTATTTTCTCACATTTATTGCTGGCAATTGTGTCCTGCTTGTTAAATGCCTTGTAGGCTTGCTATTTCCTCCTGCCTTAATTATTGTGACCTCTTCCTCTTAATATCTTGTCCTGCTGTTTGCTAAACTTCATGTTGGTTTGTTATTTACTACTGCAGTTGATTATTATGACCTCTTTTCACTTAAGATCCTTGCATCTCTCAACTAATCTACTAATTATATATTTGGTGCACTTATAGACCCACCTGAACAAAATCTAAGGACAAAAGACTCATTAATATTTATCATCATCATCAGCCCCCCTTTTCCCTTTTTTCTACATGGGGTCAGGGTATCGGCCTAATTGTCGCCAACTCTCTCGATTCAGTGCCACATTCCTGCCTTCTTCAGAACTCATGCCTGACTGTCACAGATGTTCTTTCACACAATCCATCCACCTCTTTGCTGGACATCCTCGCTTCCTCTTACCTTCTTCTTGTCTGTCCCAAGTCTTCCTCACCAGATTGTCTTCTGCTTTTCTGCACGTGTCCAAACCACCATAATCTGTTCTCTTTCATCTTTTCTGCAATTGGAGTTAATTTGGCTTCTGTTGTTATGTCATTTCTTTGTCTGTCCCACAGTGTGCATCCTACCACACTTTTCATGCACTTCATTTCCTTCACCTCTAGCTTCTTCAAGTGTTCTGCCTTTACTGGCCAGGTTTCTGTACCATACAGCAGTATTGATCGCACCGCTGTCTTGTACACCTTACTTATCAGCTTCTTTGGTATTCTTCTGTCATAGACTACACCTGGTACTCTATGCCAGTTGGCTGCAGCCCCTCTGATTCTAGCTTTGACCTCTTCATTCAGACTTCCCTTCTCCTCAACCACCCATCCCAGATACTGAAGCTGTTTACCTGTTCCACTATCTTCCCTTCTATCTATTCTGAGCTTCTTCTGATTTCCCCAATTTGCTGCCATTACCACTGTCTTATCTGTGCTTAGTTTCATTCCATGTACCTTTAGTTTTGCATTCCATTCTCCTATCCTTTGCTGAAGTTCTAGCTCAGAGTTTGCCTATAATGCCACATCATCTGCATACAGCAACTTTGTTGATCTTTCCCCTGTGACCTGTTTACTAATGTAGTCCATCACCAGTGTGAACAGTAGTGGGCTCAGAGGTGAACCCTGGTGTACACCCACTCAAAACCCTTCTCTGAGGCCGAACACTGTTCATACTTGAGTTATTGGGTCCTTGTACATAATCTGCACTAATTCTACCAGTGTTTTTGGGACTTGAAACCACTGCAGTACTGCTGAGATCAGCTTTCTTGGGACCTTGTCATATGCTTTCTCCTTGTCTAGGAATGCCCAGTTGGAGACTCTCCTCATGTCTAGCTTCTTCTCAGCTGTCTGTCTCACTGCAAGCATTGGGTCAGTTGTGCTGTATCCTGATCTGAATCTGAACTGCTCAGCTCCCATCTTACATTCTACTACTCTGCTTATCCGTTTATCAATCACCATCTCCAGAAGTTTCATGCCATATGATAGGAGTTTGATGCTTCTGTACTTCCCACAGTTGTAGCTGTCCCCTTTGTTTTTGTACACTGGCATGGGTATGCTCATTCTCCAGTCATCTGGGATATACCTTTCTCTCCAGACTGCTATTCATACCCTCAGGAGCTATTTCTCCCTATCTCACCGAGCATCTTTATCATATTTGTTGTGACTTCATCTGAGCCTGCTGCTTTCCCTGACTTCATTTTCCTTAGTGCTGTTCTTACTTCTTCTGAGGTGGGCCCCTCTTCTTCTCTCATTGTAGGCTGTTTCTGGGGCAGTACAGCTTCTGTGGGGTTTTCTTCATTCAGAAGCTACTGGAAATACTCCTTCCGTCTGCCTTTGATGTCCTGTGGACTGCTGAGCAGGTTGTTGTTGAGATCCCTTTTGAAGGATGTCTGACTATCTTCTTTATCTTTTTGTCTTTCCCTTGCAACCTGGTATAGCTTCTGTGTCACTTACTGAGTCACTTTCCAGAAGTTGGTAGAGTGCCTCTGCTGCACTATTCTTTGCTATTGCAACTTCTTTCTTAGGTTCTTTGTTAGCCAACCAGTAGTTCTTCATAGTCTGGTCAGTCTTTTCTATCTCCCACTTTTTTTGATGACTTCCCGGACTTCTACATTCCATCACCAGCTTTCCTTGTGTACCTTATTTCCATACGTGGCTCGGCCACATATCTTTTCTGTAGTCCTAACACATGCTGTTTTTAGGCGCTGCCATTCTAGTTCAGCACCACCTATTTCCTCCTCTTCTTGGAGTGCTAGAACCCTGAATAATTCCTTGAACTGTTATACTTTCTCTCCAGTCAACTTCCAGGTCTTCAGCCTGGTCTCTGTTGACCTTAGAGCCTTCTCTGACCACTTTTTGCAGCTGATAGTGGCAACTACTGGTTTATGCTGATATATGTGGTTTATGTTCATTTTCTTAATATTGCTACCCTCATACCACTTGGTGGTTTTAGGTAATACAGGAAATGTCAAACTGAACTACTATTAGACACACAGTAGGCAGTGTAAGAAGTGACAGATGCTCATATACATTGAATTATTACTGAAGAGGTGTAAGTATGCATGTACACAAAATGGAGGCCACTATCTCAAGAGAAAAAAATGGTCTATGAGTACCACACACTACTACCCACACCTCTGCGCAAACATAACTAAGCATACACTGAGGTTGTGAAAAAGGCAGTTCATGTGTCATAAAACCAGAAAAAGAAAGCCTCAACAGAAATCTGCAAACATTACACCATCACTCTCTTATACAGTAAAGACTTACCAGACTTTAGACAGTGAACTGTTTACTATCACCAAAAGCAAAAACACAAGTACAAATAGAAATGTCCAAGTAATTGGTGACTCCATTGTCAGGCATACTAACTTCATGTTTAAGAGGCTGGACAAGTACAAGGGTGATGGATAGTTCTCTCTTCGGCACGGGGATCACTGATGTTACAAGGGCAATTCACTGCCTTACATTGGGCAAATATGAATATGACCTTGTGGTAGCTTATGCTGGTGTGAATGACATGAGGTACATGAGATTGTGGAACATGTAGAGAGGCATGTTGGATCTCACTGTACATGTGTCAAGTGCAGATTACAACACTGGGCCTGAGTGGAATATTTTGTTCACCCAAAATTATGCCTTAATACAAATAAAAGGTAATTAGCTTCAACAGTTGGCTAAGTACTTATCCCAGTCTGTAGGACCCAGTATAAGTCAGCCTGGGATTAGATAGTAGAAAAGTCATCTTGGTTTGCAGAGGACAGCCTCCACCTTTGATGTTCATATTGACTACTGCTGCAGTAGCCGTAGCTATATAGGTTAAATCCTACTAAGGGTATAGCAGCTAGGCAGCTTCAGAAAAACTTCCCAACACCTAAATTGTCAAACAGCTCGAGTTGAGCTGGCTAAAACACAAGGTTGGGCACAAAGACACCCCCCAGGAGCTTTATTGCCACCAAAGGGTATGATCCTCTGAGGCTTTCAAAGATCGATGGTCATCTTGTGCTTTCCTTTGCTGGGCATACAAGTTTCCTTGGGGGAAAAAATACTCATTTTACTTCAGGAAGGTTACTTAATGCTAGGAGTTTTGTGTTGTAATGCACTGTTTTGAGTCTGTAAAGTATTTTTAAATGTCAGTATAAAAGTAGTGTAAAGTAACTGAAAACTTTTTCTCTGTGGAGAAATTGTGTGTGTATTTTTGCCTTTTCAGGGCCTGGCGTAGTGTTCTAAAGTGGTTTTTACTGTATTTTTTGTGTCAAAAAGTCACTTGTATACTGGTAGTGTTTACCTAAAGTTGCTGTTTGCCTTCCCTGGGAAAAGAGGCACCATTTTCAGCTTGACAATGGAATAGACTACCAGTTCCATGGTCGGTCCTTCCAGCTGCAAAAAGAAAAATTTGAGCAAACAGCCTTTACCAGCACAGCAGGCCAAGCAGTTTGCCTTAGCCACAGGTCAGTGACTGTTGTGACCATTTGTTGTTCTGCTGATCACTCATATTTTTCCCCAGATCCCTCTGGTGTAGCACTAAAAGCCACTATGGGCTAGGGAATAATACTGTCCTTTATGGCTGTTGGCGTCCTCTCTTTGGGAAAGGGAGAGAGATTTTCCTCTGTCCTGGGAGAGGGAACGGCAAAGGTTTCCTTGTGTCAGAATGCTATGGTCATCTCTGAGGAAACAGCTGTTGCCATTAATAACATACTTAGTCCTGTTTTTCCTGTTAAAAAGAAACAGAAAACTAAGCATGTATCTACTCCTCTGCAAGTTTCTTTGGATGGAAATAGTTTACTGGGTCTGCCTCATGTTTTAATTCAGGCAAATAATCCTTCTTGTAAAGTATTTTCTGTTAAAAGAAAGGAGTGTTCCTCTTTTCCTGAAGAGATTTAAGATTGAGTCTTAGTAGGAAGATCCAGGCATGGCTACAGGGTTTTTCCTCCTATTTCTGATTCAGACTCTAAAGAGGCGAGCTCAGTGCCCGAGTCTACCTGTGGCAGTTTCTCTTTCTCTGATACTGTTGCTGTAATGTGCCAGTATTTTCTGTGGCAGAACAATAAGTTTTCAATCCCTCACAAAATACTATAAGTTATTACAGAAGGATTTTCCAGAACCCATACCTATTCCTACTGTTATGTTTGCAGTGTTACTGCCTGCCGTTTTCCTGATTATCAGCCAGCTTCTCCTAAAAAGGCAGATAAGAGTTATAAAGTTCTTCAGTCTATCTGATTTTTATACACTATTCCCAAACCTGACCCAGTAGCTCTAGCTTCAGTTGATCCTACTGCTGCTAAGCACTTAAACGCCAGTCCTACTCCTTCTGATAAGGAAGGAAGGGAAATTATTGATAGGTATGGGGAAAAAAGTGTGCTCTTCTCCAGCTTTGATTTTCAGAATTTTGAATTGTCAGGGCTTATATGCTAAGTTTGTTCTGACAAATTGTGAAAGTATGAGGAATGTTTATTTTTTCTCAGTTTCTTTCTCTGAGGAAAAACCTGCTTTAAACAAATTGGTTTCTTCTATTGCACAGGTCAGTTCTCATTGTTTGCAGTGTGTATGACTCTGTTGGTACTTCTTCCATGGCTATAGCTACTGGTACTGTTTTAATGAGGTTTACATGGCTTCATTCTCATAATCTCCCAGATGTTAAAAACAAGATCCTCCCTTGGATAGACATTTAGTGTTTGGGCCGTCTGCTGCAGGGGTGATCAAAAAGTGTGACAAAAGCAGCAAGCTAATCCAGGGGATCTCAAATATTTTCAGCCCTGCTTCCCCCAAATTGTTCAAGCGATTTTCTATCTCCTTGTCCAATTTTGGCAAAAAAGAAAAACAGAATAAACAGACGTTTAAACAGAAATTGCAAGAGGATTCCAAAAACAAGTTGTGAACCTTCCAAAACCAAGGACATCCCAACAAGTCTGAATGGCTTTTTAAGAGGCCTTTTGACCTCCTCCCATCCTGGCCCCTTTTTTCTTCCAGAAAGTCTAAATCTTCATTTTCCTCTTTAGCAACAGATTGTTTTAACAAATTGGTTCTGAAATTCAGTCATCAAGGTTAACAGATTGCAATGGGAGGAAATTCTTTCTTTCCACAGTGTGACACCCCTGTACTGGCCCAGTAATCAGGGAGCCTCAATTCTCACCACTAGCACCAGTGAGGGACGTACACATTGGGAGGATAACGAGTACACACACAGAGATCACAGTCAGTCTGGGGCTGATTTCTCCAGATCCCCAATAAGACACCCAAGTGGCACAGGTATAGAGTTGAGTCCTTAGCCAGGGTTCCAAGACAAGTCCTCCCAGCACTCTTATGTCCAGCCAGTGCTTTGTGTCCCTTCCCAAGTAGCTGACACACACAAACACACATTTGGGAAAGGCTGGCACAGGTTTACTAGCTATGCTCCCTTCTGCCCAGATCATAAGGTAGTTGGCAGTGCCACCAGAACCCCTTATCAGCTACATTAAGGCCCTTCCCAAAGGATGACCAGTCTTACTGTGTAATGTTGCTATTATCCAATTGGTAAGTGTGACCAATACTTTCAATGCTATTTAGGAGTGGCCTGTACAGTGTCACCAAATACATATGCAAGTACTCTATGAGCTTAAATAATCTCTAAACAAACCAGCCACAATTAAAAGGTTTAAATATATTTAATAATAAATAATAAAAGAACAAGGCAATATTCAATAACTCAGCACATTGACTACAGAGTTCAGAATCACAGGAAATATTTTAAAACATTATTGCAGGACAGTCTGAAATAAATACAGAAACATCTAAACTAATCTTACTATATTTCTTTCTCTAAGAGAAATACTATACCTAAATAACTTACTTACAGAGCAAGACAAATGCAGATGAGAAGTGCTGAATGGATGTTTTCAGATCCAAGACAAGATACAAAATGCACAGACGCACTCTCTGATATAGTTCTTAAATTAATAATCCACATTACTGCTGGGTTAGCTGTGATGACATCATTCTGTCACCTGCCTTCTGTTCCCAGGCTAACGGAAACTTAGAATTTACCACCTCTGTGTCACAGGTGCATATATCTCAGAAGTTTGCCTAGAACTGGAAGTTGTAAAACACTTTTACATTTGAAACCTAGTAATTATTTCTGTTTCAAGACAATAGGACAACCTCCAACTATAGACATTGTGTCTGCTATGAGCTGAAACAGAGATAACAAAATCATAAAACAATTTCCACTTATTTTCTTGAGGTTTTACAAGTTAACTCTGTATGTTCCAGCTTCTACCATTAAAACACACATCTGCACAGCTATAGAGTTTATACACATTTCTGCTCTTTTCCAGTAGGATACATTGTGGTTACATTCTTGAAGCTCAGTAATAACATACAGTTCAACCCACACTTCTGCACCAGTAGCTTAATATACATATAACATATAGTTCTCTTACATTTGTAAGACAAGCCTATGGAGCATATTAATATTCACAAATGACATTAGGATTATTTACAAAATTCCACATAGCTGGGCTGGCAGCCTCACACAGGGAGTCATCCCTCATCTTCTGGATCAGACTCTCTTGTTTCCACCTGTTCTTCATCACATACTGTTCCAAACAGAACCAATTATTCCTTCCCAGGTGGGGAAGGGTTTTTATTCAAGGATGTTCATAGTGCCAAAGAAAGACAATGCTTGGATACCAGTTCTGAATATTTTTCACTAAACCTGTTTGTGATAGTACCCAAATTCAAAATGATGCCACTTTACAAACTGTTACCTCTGATAACACTAGGCTTAAAAGATGCTTATCATCAAATCCCTATTCATCCAGACTTCATATGTTTCTTAAGGTTTTTATCAGTCCCCTACCATACCATTTGGACAATCTACTGCACCAAGAGTGTTCACAAAGTGTCATGCTCCTTGCAGACTACAGGGTATTTACATTTTCCATATTTAGAACATTTGCTTATCTTTCCAGATCTTTTTAGAAGTGTAAGGAATGTCTTTCTCTCTCTCTTGGGTGAGAGATCTCCTATGCAAGCTGGGATTCCAAGAGAACATTCAAATGTCTTTCTTGACTCCTTCACATAGCATTGTGTTCATGTGATGTCAACTAGATACCTCAGTTCAAAGGGCTTTTCTTCCCCAGGAAAAAAAAAACAATCTTTATTTAGATCTATTTTAGGTTGTCTACTCAGAGTATGGTTACTGTGAGGGAATACAGGATTTTGGATCTCATGGCATCTGTAATGCTCATGATATTTCTAGCAAGGGAAAGGTGCAGTGGTATCTGAAATCACTTTGGTCCCTGCACCAACACCCTTTATCTTTTCAAATCCCAGTGCTGGAGTTTATCAGAAGAGAAATCTTTTGTTGGAGACAGCAGATATTCTTAAATCCAGGTCTCCCCTATTCCCTCCTTGCTCAAAGGCAGTCACATACCACAGACACTTCGGACTTTACTTGAGTAGCAGTTTCAGGAAGGGAAAACGTGCAGGGGATGTGATACATGAAGGAGAAATGCAAGCACATAAATATCAAGGAGATGCTTGTCCTAATCAAGGCACTCAACTCTCTGAGCCATGTTTGGTTTCTGGGACCTCTTCAAGTTGTTGCAGACAATAGCATAGTCATGTGGTACATCAACAAGCAACGGAGAACAAGGTCTTACCCCCCTTTGCAGACCACCCATGTTCGCTTGGGATCTGCAGGCATCCTACATTGTGTTAGAGCAAATCTTTGTGGCAGACAAACTGAGCAGGATCAGGGCAAACCCTCTCGAATGGAAACTAGATTAGGGGGTCTTCCAAGATTTGATTCATCTGTGGAAAGTTTCTTGGCTAGACCTCTTTGCCTCTTCTGTGAATAATCAACTGGCAAGATTCTGTTGCAGGACTCCATGCAAGAAGGCTTGGAAAACAGATGCCTTTTCTTTGGACAGGAATGTTCCTGTATGCTTTTCCACTCTTTCCATTAATATCCAGGGTATTTCTGAAGATGCAGAAGGAATTTCCCCAAGGTCATTTTGGTGAATCCCATTAGACCCAGGCAACTGTGATTCTCCCTTCTTTTGAAAATGGCCAGGGCAATTACCACAAGTTGCTCACAAACTGAATCTACTCACACAAGAACAGGGGTGTTTGATGCACCTTGACATCAACCATATTCAGTTGTCTGCCTGAATTATATATGTATTACTTTTAGGCAACTGTTTAATGAGGACTTGCAGCAGATACTAATGGAAGCAAGAAAACCTCCTACTAGAAAAGCATACATTAGCAAATGGAAATGGTTTTCTAGTTGGTGCCAGCAACATAAACAGCACCTATTCAAGGTTAGTTATTGTTTTTACAGTATTTGTCTGAGCTACTATCCTATGGCCTTTCTTATTCCTCATTCAGTGTTTATTTATTGGTCGTTTCAGCATGTCTGCCCATGGATCATCCTCTTTCATTGAGGTGTCACATAACATTTTTTTAAAAGAGGTTTTGCGTAAGAGACCTCCAAGAAAAATGGTAGCTCTTCTTTGGGATCTTAATTTTGTGTTAGAGAAGCTAAGACTTGCTCCATTTGAACCAGCTAATGTAACTGACTTGAGGTTCTTAACACAGAAAAAAATGTTATTGATTGCTCTGACCTCTGCAAGGATATCTGAGTTTCAAGCTCTTATGGTCAGTCAACCCTCTCTCATTTTCCATAGGGATAGGGTTTCTTTGAAAACTAATCCTTCTTTTATACCTGAAGTTGTATCTGAGTTTACTTTAAGCCAAACCATCCATCTCCATGTTTTCTTTCCTGAATCTAAAAATGAGGGAGAAAGGTACCTTGTATGTTCATAGACAACTTGAGTACTAGCTGGACAGAACTAAATCTTTTAGATGTTTGGATCAGTTCTTCATTTTTTGTGATGGTAAGGAGGAGGGACAACCTTTGTCAAAACAGACCATTTCCTAGTGGTTGTTTTGTTATACTCGCCATAACATATCTGTTCCAGACAGGGTCAAGGACCACTGTACCAGGACCTTGGCTTTATCTATGGCTTTTTAGAAAGGGTGGTATTCTAGAAGTATCCTAGAAGCTGCTGTTTGGTCCTCTGTACATATTTCTAGAAAGCACTATAAACTTGATTACTTATCTAGGTGCAGGTCAAGCTTTGCTAAGGCCCATACCTGTCAATCTCTTAGAGCAAGAAATCTGGCCAAAGCCATTAATAAAAGTGGGGCAAAGGCCCAAAAATAGGGACAATTTTTATATATTGCTTTTACAAACTTTGAAAGTTAATAGAATGACAGATTTTACATTAGTATGGATTTTCTGAATATTATGAAGTCTGAAACTCAAATGTCTGTCATTTTTTTTTTTACTTTGATCTTTAATGATTTCCCACTAATTTGCCAGAAAAACACATTTTTTTTTAAAAACGGGCCAAAAATATGAGGCAAAAATCTGGGCATCCTGCGAAAATCTGTACAGTTGAGAGGTATGCTAGGGCCATTCCCCAGGGGCTCCTGGATTCTTCTCCTTCCACCTCCCAAATGTAGTTAGCTGTGGTAATCTACCCATGTAGCAAAGGCAGTGATCAGTATGATATACATAGTACAGTTATGTAAGTTGAACTTAACCATAACAGTAAATGTTTGAATAATCACTGCTGCAGTAACCATTCTCTCCCTCCACCTTCCTTGTTTTTTGTACTTTTGTATGCTAGGGTGTGGACATTTATTTTTTGTTCCTAGCATTGTCCTTTCAGGCCTCAGCCTCCCTCTGTCAGCTAGCAGGAAAGCCACTGAATGGCTTCACTCCCAAACTTGTCTTTAAGTTAGCTCCGCTCGAGCTGCTTGATAGTTTAGGTGCATGGAAAGTGCCCTGAAGCTTTGGAAGCTGGCCAATTGTTCTATCCTTGCCAGGATATAACTCACATAGCTAAGGCTACTGCACCAGTGATCACTTGAATGTCTACTGTTATGGGAAGTTCATCTTATACAACTGTGCTTTCCATGGTTTCCATTTAGTAGTCAAGATCCTTACCAGCCCCATAGTGTCCTTTTTAGGCAATGTCCTGCTACTGGATATTTTAGCAGAGCAGGTAAAAATACAGCTAGTCTTTATAACAAAATTATGTGATCTTGGAGAATTTCTGCAACTACTGAGACTTCATTTAATTGTTAGGATAGCATTTCATCTTTGATTTAGTGCTTACTATGCATTCAGACCTGAGGAAAACTCTTACTTTATTTGTCAGAAACAGTATCACCCCAGGCAGTTTCTCCAAGACTCACAAACCAAACTCATTGTCCCAAAACAATTTTGAGTGATTCGTAACTGTACTCAATGAGATATCTATAGTAAAAAAAGATGGGTTTCAGTTATTAATCGAAAAATTGGTGCACTTGTACTGCAAAAGTTGGATATGCCCAAATATTCCAGGGCTACTTATTGTAACTCCCTAGATCAAATCATAAACCAGGCTGCTAAGGGACAAAATATTCTAGACTTTGTCAATAATAGACTAACTTCCACATGTACCATTACTGTAGTATCCTTCCCCTGGTTAAATGTGTTAACAAACTAATGACCTTCTGCTTTAAAGTCTCATACATCCCTGGTGAACAAATCTGAACTTAAAGACTTAAAATGAGCAAATCCACTTAACAATGAACTCTCAAAATATACTTGTAATATTGCCAGTTCCCACGCAACCTCAAATTCTATGTCCAGGCAACTTACCTGGATATCTAGTAAATAGAGCTAAACATGCCCTAATGTAACCTCTCTTGAATATATTTAAGTTAAGTCAGAGAATGTGCTCCTAAAATATAAAAAAAAATGCTGCTGTTATGCCCAATCATAAAAGGGGGGTAGGGGAGTCTCTCCCCAAACCCTGGGAAATAACTTAACTAAACTGCCAGGCCATGGAACAGATCATGTCTAACTTAAAAAAACTCTGGTATCTGGTTTTGTCTATGGAAGGTTGTGTCTGCTTAATTGAGTAAACTTCCTCAAGATGGTCACAGAGACAGTTGATAGTGGTAACATGGTCCACACAGCCTACCTGTTCCCAAGGCATTTGACTCCATCCCTCATACTGGTACTGTAAATAAACTAAGAGACCTAAATGTAAAGCCTTCCATGGTAAGGTGGATAGCAAACTGGCTGAAAGATAGAACCCACATAGTTAAAGTATCAGTAGCCGTAGTAAGCAAGAAAGTGACTAGTTGTGTACCGCAGGGCTCACTGCTGGGACTCTTCCTTTTTAGCATACTTTTTGCCAACCTCCAGACTGTAAACCCAGACATGTAGCTAATAAAGTTTGCAAGTGACTGCAAGCTGTGTATTATTGTTTGATCACCCCTTGATATATTTTCATTATAGCAAGGTATAATCTTTACAAACCAATAATGTACTGAAAAAGTGAAAACATTAGTGCAGTGTCATTGCAGGTAGTGAAAAAAATTCTCATTTTCAATTATAATGTAGCTAGCACTCTCCTTCAAACTGTTATTGGTAGTCAGGAATCGTGGCACCTTGGTCGGCAACTCCCTCTCCTTTGTCTATCATTTAGCATTAGTGGTCATGATCTATTACTGTGTAACACAACTGATATTTAAAGGCATCTCATCAAATCAGAAAGATGTTTTTATCTCACTGTATTCAACTGTAGGTGGACCAGTTAGAGAGTAAAGTTTTCCCTTTTGGTTTGTACCTGGCATGTCACACAGCTTGAAAGGCCCCAGTGGTTCTTAACTGGAAGGGTTACTTGCCCAAAAACCCTTGGCTACCAAGATAAGCTTGAAGCTCTTTGTGCATGCTCAGTCTGTTACAGACTTGTGTGACGATCAAACTACTCCACAAACGATAGAACTGTGAGGTTGAATTTCCACCATCATGTAAATGAAGGATTCTGAAGGGGCAGATTCATTACCATATTTGTGAAATAAATTGCTCTTGAATGTTGAACAGAATGGCACCCTCTCATCCTTTCATGATCCTTGACTGTTGGATGGGCATCTGCATATTTATCCCTGGACTAACATGCTTTGCCCTCTTGGAGGCAGGAGGCACAGCAAGAGGGTGTAAACTGACAAGGAGCAAATGGTCTCATGACTTACTTGTAATTCGTATGATCCTATTGCTATTTTATTTATTTTCAAAATGCTTCACTTGTCTCTGTATTATGTAAGTGATGAGACTCTATTTTATAAATAGAATTTGATCATTCCTTGCCATAAAACCTTTACTAAAAATGTTGTAATTTTTAGTAAAAAATTGAGTTCTTTCAAGTCATGTTAAATCTTTCATGTTGTAGTAGCAGAACTTACTGTGGTAATCAACAGTAGATTTTAACAGTTAGATGTGAAATCTCTTTATTGTCTGTCTTATTGATTTTATATCCCTTTAATAATACTGAAATATTTCTAGTTACAGCTGAGTCATTTAACACAGCTCACATTTCACTGATATAGTGCATGCTTGAGATTTTTAACATGAGCCTAGTATTTGTAGAATTGAATGAAGTTAGTAGCGGTGGTTGTGTACCAAGTTTTACTGCAGTGTGTTCATGTTCTGTTTTACTTCTTTCTCAGAGCACCATGGATATTAACTGTTTAAGTGATCTTCATGTAGTATTTATTATTTCGAGTTGTCACTTTGTCGTTGTCAGTGTTTAACAGATCTTTTTTTTTTTTTTTTTTTATATACATATTTCACACTGAGTTGGTACTTAACAGTAGGGTATTTAGAAGGATTTGGATGCAGTTTAACTATTTTACCTTGTTGAACAAACTTTACCTTGTACCACTGTTGAAAAAGACAGATGTGATACTTGCTTCTTATCAATGGGATTCTGTCTGTGACAGTCACATTCAGGATGGACTTGAGTTTGGTCTGTAGTGGGGACTTTGAATTCTGTAGCATTGATGTGTTGCATGTTTTATGTGGCTACTGTGTTTCAGTGTATTTTCTGTTCTTATAATATGAAAAAAAGAGAAAACGTCTTGAATTAAATATGTTAAAAAAATATATTTTTTATGTTTCTTGCAGTCAAAACCTGTACCCTGTGAAAAAGCAACAGAAGAAACAAACCCAGTGACTCAGAAACTTGTAACAAACACAGAAAGTGACCTACAGCTCAGCTGTGCCAAACAGCGCCGCACAAAGAGTTCAATGCTCCTACACAAAGAACTGGACACACGCAATAAGAAGTCTATCAGAGAATATTTATTCAAAGTGAATGAGGCCATTGCAATCCTTTATGCAAGGCATGTATTGGCCTCCTTGTTAGCGTACTGGCCCAGTGGAGTAGCAGTGACTGAAGAAGCACTGGAACTTACTGGAGCTTCTCATATGGCCTACATCTTAGACATGTTGATGCAGCTGGAAGAGAAACAGATGTGGGAACAAGTAAGTATTTTATACAGGGATTATTTTATTCTGTAAAATTTTGTTCTTGAACGTGTGTTTTTTTTTGTAGTTTTTCCATTTGATCTTTTCATGTTGTAATCGACACGCTTTTGGAAGCAGTTTTTCCCCCTTTGCCACTTTAGTTAATGACAGAATTGTGCAGGCATTTTAATGTTAAAATGTTAAGCTGAAATTTAATATTTCCTTTCTTGGTTGTAGCCTGCATGATAACTTTTAGTTTAGCCATTATGACTTTGTAGTGCCTAGAGTGCCAGAATTTACAATCTGAAATGCGTGAAAGACAGGCTTGTTAAGCACCTTTAAGACATCATAAAGTTACTTAACAAGATTTTGCTAAACACCTGTCAGAGGTCAATGGCCACCACAGAACAGCAGCAGGAAGCAGAAGGGGCTTTAAAACATATTCAGACAACACCATTCAAAAGTTTTTCATTGTGTTTTTTTATTTAGTTGAAGCGTCTGAATGTGTTTTAAAGCTCTTTCTGTTTCCCACTGCTGTTGTGGGTGCCACTTTCTGTGCGACAGTGGTGAGTATTCTTCAGGTTTTAGAGCAGTAAAACACACAGTGTTCCTATACTTTTTCTTAGAAGTATTGAAGTACATGGAGTGTGTTTTTGTGCAGTACAAAAATATCATTGGGTGTTTCTGTTCATAACCCTCCTTTATTATTTGTTCTTGACATGGGTCAATTTCTTGACATCCTCATCTTGAATGCACAACAAGCTGGTTATGAATATGGACCTGATCATGATCCTCTATACTGTATTGTTCTTCAAGCAGATGATATTTGTAATCTTCAGTCAGAGTGTTGTGTGTCATTGTTTTGAGAGCTTCATTCAATGTTTCTGTGTCTAGTGATTCTTTTGAGACTCTTGACTAATCAGGGCAGTTTCACTCTGAACACTGCTCAAGTAAAATACAAAGCTTTTTAGCTTTGTTTATGCCTTGCCATGTTATGAGGGCTCATTGCTGTAGTGGACGTTTTGTAATACCACCTTCTAGGACTAGTCATAGGTGTATACAGTAGGCTAACAGCTACCAGGGTGTTTATAATCTTAGCCATGTAATCAAACCTAGTTTTGTCCCTGTGTATCATGGATGTTTATTAGGAGGGGTATCTTGGGAAGTTTCTGGAGGTTATGTAGGGAGATATGTTAGTTTGGGCATTACTCTCTGCCAGTGTTTATCAGAGACATGGGGGCCAGACCTGTGATGAATGTCCAGTTTTCCATGCATTAGTCAAAGTTGTGCTTAAATAGGGTTAAAAATGGACTCTGCTTCACATGAATGGGGGAGCCAGTTCCAGAGCATGGGGATCCTCTGGATGGGGAGCCTGTTCCAGAGCATGGGGATCCTCCGAGACACATACCTGTCTCCCTAACATGTCTTACTTACATCACAAGCAAAATTTAAGTCTTTGGATGTAGTGATTCTGATGCTTTTCATTTTGCTGATGTACAAAGGTCCATCAGAGCTGGATCTGAGGATGCTTTGTATGCCAGGCATAGATTGCCTCTCAGTAACCTGTAAGAGACAGAGTATAGAGATAGGTCTTTGAGAAGATCTGTGTAGGTCATTGTGTTTATATCCTGGATCCTACTGGTAAGGAACCTTTGTGAGCATTCTGGCTGTTGCATACGTCTAGTCAGGTTGATGTTGAAGGGGGCATTGTACTCAGTGATTGATCTGATAAAGGCTGAATAAAGTGGCAATATGACTTCCCTGGACCTGGATGCCATACTCTTGCGTATAAGTTGGGCAGCATAGAGTGACTTTCATACTACCCTGACCACATGTTGGTCAAAGGCCAGATTACTGTCTAAATATGTTCCCAGATCCCTGACTACCAGGTCAGCTCTTAGGGGTGTCTAATCAGTGGAGTAATTAGCCTGAGTGGCAGTTTTCCCAAAAGGCACTATAATGCATTTTTTGGCATTGAGTTTTAATCCATGACTTTGGCACCAGTCGTTTGCCTGTGTTAGACCCTGTTGTAAAATGTTTGTGTCATGAGGGAGTCTGTGATAGCTTCCAATTTGCAGTCATAGGTTCATAGGTTTATACTAGGCTATCTGCCCTAAGGCATTTATAAGCCTAGCCCAGAGTTTTTGTGGCTTACGCCACCCCTTATGTTAAAAAATACTGTGCCCATTAGTTTGTTGTGCCTCTGTCCAGCAGTGACACAGAGATGATTCCCGGGGTAAACCTACGATCTCCCATCCACCGGTCAAGATTTCTCTTGAACAGAGCCAGCGAGGTGCTCTGCCTCACATGGACCGTGATTTTATTCCACAACATAGGGAGTCTCTGGGTGACAAATCTATCCCTCCAGCATGTCCTGTTTATATCCGTGCTAAGGTTTAAGTCGCTTGCTCTAGTGAATCTGGTAGATTTGGATTTTTTGAGGTGGAGCATGTCCATTAATTCCGGGTTGGACATGGCCTTGTATGTCAGGCACAGGTCACCTCTGAGCAGACTGTATGCGACTGAATAGAGCTGGAGTTTCTTCAGTCTGGCAGCATATGACAGATTTTGGAGTCCCTTTATCCTTTTGGTGAGGAACTTTTGGGGTCTCTCCAATTGCTGCAGGTGTCGGGTGAGATGCATCCCGAATGGGGCATTGTACTCTATCATTGGTCTGATAAGTGAAGAGTACAGGGGAACAATGACCTCACTTGATCTGGATGTGAATCCCTTCATGATCAGGTGGGCAATGTAGAAGGTTTTTCTAACCACTTTAGCAATGTGAGTGTCAAAAGAAAGGCCACTGTCAACCTGGGTCCCCAGGTCCCTGATAACCTCTTCTGTGCTTAGTGGATTGCCACCTATATGGTAGCTTGGGGTTACCTTGTTTTTCCCGAAGGGTATGACTATACATTTTTTGGCATTTAACTTCAGGCCATGGCTCTGGCACCAGCTATCAGTTTCCGTGAGATCCCTCTGAAGGATATCTGTGTCCGATGTACTTTCCACTATGGCTCCCAGTTTGCAGTCATCTGCAAACTTTGTCAGCCATAGTCCTCCTATGTTAGCCTGTACTTCTGAGAAGTAGATGCCGAACAACAGGGGGCCAAGGACTGAGCCCTGTGGGACACCACTTGTGACTGGCTTGGAGTCTGACATGGCGCCAGCTACTCTAACCCTGTGGGTTCTGTCCTTTAGCCAGTTTGCAACCCATCTTGTGACATATAGGTTTACATTTAAGCTGGTAAGTTTCTCTATAATACCCGAGTGGGGTATTGTGTCGAAAGCTTTTGCAAGGTCAAGGTAGGCTGTATGGACTGCCTTTCCCTCATCAATGGCCTTGGTGACTGTTTCGAAGAAGTCGACCAAGTTCAAAAGGCATGATCTGCCCTTGACAAAGCCAAACTGGGTCGGGTCCAATGTCTGCAAGTCCCCTATGTCTTTGTTTATGAGCTCCATTATGATCCTCTCCTTAGCTTTGCAGACCAGGCTTGTTAAGCTTATGGGGCAGTAATTACCAGGGTCCGTAGTAATCAGCCAAAGGCCCTTGTCATTAGCCTTTACCTCAGAGAAGTAGATACTAAATAGTCACGGTTGTGGTATGGAGCCCTGAGGAGTCCCATTGGTGGTCAGTCTTTTAGTGGAGGTGGTATCACTAATCCTGACTTCATGGGTCCTGTCTGTGAGCCAGCTTGCAGTCCAGCGACTTATGTTGAATTTATGTCGAGCTCAGTGAGTTAGTCAACTATACCCAAGTGAGGTATTTTATCGAATGCTTTAGCCAGGTGCAGGTAGGTGGTATGCACCATTTTCCCCTCATCCACAGCCTTGGTGACCTTCTCAAAGAATTCCACCAGGTTTAGTAGGCATGACCTTCTCCTGACAAAGCCAAAGTGTGTTGGGCCAGTGTCTGAAGATTGCCTGTGTCTTTCTTAATCATTTCCATGGTAATTTGTTCCATGGCTTTGCATATTAGACTAGGATAGGTCTGTAGTCTGTGGGGGTCAGTTGATGGTCCACCCTTGTAAAGTGAGAGAACCATTGCAGTCCTCCTTTCTCATGGCTTAAAATCTGTTTTTGAGGCTATAGTTGAAAAGTGACTGAGATGGTCCTGATAAAGCCATATTCAAGCTATTTAGGAGGCATCCTGGGATATGGTCAGGGCCCATTGTGACTATGTTTTGGCCTTTGTGAGCGCTGCCAGGACTTGCTCCCTGTTAATAGTTTTTTGGGGGATTTTATGCTAGTAGATATTTCATGGGGGGAGTGGGGGTGAAGTTTGAGCTGAATTTGTCAGCCAGCAAATTTGCTGTGTTGCTCTGTTCATTGAAGGTGACACAATTGACTGCCAGTTTAGCACACTGCTGTGTGCTGCCTTTGAAATTTTGGACATAGCCATAGAAGGCTTTGTGGTTATCTTTAGCCTGTGAGGCTACCTTGACCTTGTAATTGGACCTTGTCAGACTTAATTAGTCCTGTTAGTTTTATTAGAGAGCTTCTATCATCATGCAAGTTGCTCTTCCTGGTTTTAGCTATAACTTTTTTCATTTTATTATATATCCTGTTAAGGCTAGGATTCCACCAATGTGGGTTGTTTTTAGAGTTTGTTTGGGTTTGCTTTCTAGTAGGTGCTGCTGCCTCTATACAGCCATTTGCATAGTTGTACAGGATCTCTCTCTGAACAATTCCACATAGGTTGCTATGAACTTGGGGTTGGGAGGAGCATTGGATTTTGACAAGCTGTCACTTAACAGGATGTGGTTTGCTTTGGAGTAGTTCCTTAATATTGCAGTGTTTGATGGGTTTACTGACTTGATTTTAATTTTGAACGAGGCAGTTTGCGGTCAACCTCACTACTGAGGACATGGTACGGGGGGGGGGGTTGGAGGTGCAGCACTGTCCCATATTGGTGAGTACCAGGTCCAGTATGTTTGAGCCTCTGGTAGGTGTGCGTGCTATCTGGTCAAGGGTGTTTGTGTTAATGAAGTCCAGGAATCATTGTGCGTATGAGTATAAGGCAGTATAAGTTTCCCAGTCTGTAGAGGGTTAGTCAGTCTCCCATGAATTTGGTGCTTAGTTTAATGGCAAGTGTCTCCAGTAGGTCTTGGTAATAGCTGTGGGATTCTAGGGCCATAGAGAGTGGACCTGTAGCTTACTTAGGATATGGTATGGGATTTTTGTCTATGGTGATTTGCAAGTGAATAAATTCCAGGGCATTGTCCTGTTTAACCAATGTGGAGTTATGCTTGTTGCTAATATAGATTGTGATTCTTCCACCTGTGGTCCCCTGTCTCTGCAGATGATGGTCTAAATGTGTGGAAGGCAGTGAAGCTTTGCACCGCCAGAGTACTTTCTGTGGATTTAAACCTTGTCTCTCTAACTGTACAGATGTCTATATTCTACAGAGTGAAGAGAGCTTTTAGGGTGTGCAGCTTGTTTTGAGGTTGCTAACATTGAGCAGTAACACTTTTAGGTGTTTCTTCTCAAGAAGAATTCATTATATAGGTTCATAGGTTCATAGGTAGGTGCTAGGCTATCGGCCCTAGGGCCCATACAAGCCTAGCCAAAAAATGTACCCTGGCTTTCGCCACCCAAGAAATTTGTTTTCCTGTGCCCCTGTCGAGCAGAGCCACAGAAGTGATCCCCGGGGGTGAATTTCCCATTTCCCATCCAATCATCAAGATTTTTCTTGGAGTGTGCTAATGAGGATCTCTGTTTGACATAGATAGGTAGTCTGTTCCAGAGTATGGGAAGTCTCTGGGACAGGAATCTATCCCTCCAGCATGTTCTGTTTATTGTGGTGACAAGGTTTAGGTCCCTAGAGCGTGTAGCTCGGAGGGATTGGGATTTCTTTAACTGGAGCATGTCCAACAGCTCTGGGCTTGACATAGCTTTGTATGTTAGGCAGAGATTGCCCCTGAGTAGGCGATATGCGATGGAGTAAAGCTGTAGTTCATAGGTTCATAGGTTGGTACTAGGCTATCAGCCCTAGGGCCTATACAAGCCTAGCCATAGCAATTCCCTGGCTATTTCTTCCCACACTATTTACTTCCCTGGACCCCTGTCTAGCAGGGCGACTGAAGTGATCCCCGGGGTGAATTTCCTTTCTCCCATCCAATCGTCAAGGTTTCTTTTGAAGAGGACCAAAGAGGCACTCTGCTTGAAATGTATGGGCAATCTATTCCAGAGTCTGGGGAGTCTCTGGGTCAGGAACCTATCCCTCCAGCATGTTTTGTTTATTGTGATGACAAGGTTTAGATCCCTGGAGCATGTGGCTCTGAGGGACTGGGATTTCTTTAAGTGTAGCATGTCCAACAGCTTTGGGTTTGACATGGCCTTGTATGTTAAGCAAAGATCGCCTCTGAGTAGACGATATGCGACAGAGTATAGCTGGAGTTTTTTAAGGCGGTCAGCGTAGGGCATCTTCTTTAGGCCTGTGATTCTTTTAGTGAGGTATTTCTGTGGCCTTTCCAGTTGTTGCAGATGTCTTGAGAGGTACATACCAAACGGGGCATTGTATTCTATAATGGGTCTAATGAGGGATGAGTACAGTGGACAATGACCTCCTTTTTTCTGGATGAAAAGCCCTTAGTGATGAGGTGTGCCACATAGAAGGATTTCCTGACTGTTGTGACGATGTGGTTATCAAAGGTGAGACCACTGTCCACCTGTGTCCCTAAGTCTCTTATCAAACTTTCGGTGTTTAGTGTACTGCCACCTATATGGTAATTCATGGATACATGTTTTTTCCCAAAGGGGATAACTATACATCTGAAGTAGGAACTTCATTTGTCAGCAACCTGTGGGATACGGATCCGATCTCGGATCCGAGCTGGCAACTTCTATCATAGCGTAGATCCGAGCTCCTAGCTCCTCCCCCTTACCCATAATCCCCTGCCTGCCCTAACTGACCCCAGATCTAGTTTGCTGCTCTTCAAGCAACAGCTAGGTTCAGAGCTCTTGGCGTTTTGTAAGAAAAAAAGTTTTGTATTTCTTCTTTCTGAGTGACTGATTGTGTGTGTGGTAGGTTTACCCTTACTCCTTTTTATATCTTATATAATTTTGATTTAAGTTAATTTAAAAATATTTCTCCCTCCCCCGCTGGTCGTAGCGTGTGTGTGACTGAGTGTTAGGGGCCTAGTGAGTGTGCTTTTCTACAGTATGTCGGAGGCCCCTAAAGCAATTTTTTCGAAATGCACCGAGTGAGGTCACAAGCTTTCACTGGCTGATGGCCACACTAGGTGCCTTGGGGTTGAACACCTCTCTTCGGGTTGCGCGATTTGTGTGGCGTTCAACCCCAGGGCACTCAAGGATCGAAGGTCAAAGCTAGTTCTGGTGGGCCTTCTTCCCCCAGACTCTGCTTCCCTCGCTACCCCCGGTAGTGGTCACTCCTGCCTCCCTTCCTCCGACCGGGACTCAACCTCCCGCTTCGGCTCCTGAGGATAGGGAGGCCAGGAAAGAGAAACGGCGGGAGAAGCACCTTAAGCGGCGGGCTGAGGACTCCTCATCGGCCCCGCCCGCCAAGAGGGCTTCACCGTCCAAGTCTTCTCGATCTCCTCCTCCTCAGATCCGATCCCCTTGTTTCTCCCCGGGACCCGAGGAGGAGCTGATCCGGTCCCCGTCGAGGTCATCGAGGCGACACTCCAGGTCTGCCTCGGTGGCCTCGTTGAGGTCCACTTTTAGCATGTCTGATGCGGACATGGACCGGATGATGAGGAGATTCATCCAGGCCCAGATGCAGATGGGGAGTGCTCTTGCCTCCCCTCTGGGAGCTTTTCGCCTCCTATAGCTCCTTCTCCGACCCACATTCCGGGCTCGGAGCCAAGCCACGTTGGATCCGGGGGTAGGTCGGAGCTGACAGTGCTGGGCACGTCGGCTCTGACTATTCCCTCGAGTTTGTCGGATCCGACCTCTCGGAGCAGTGGGCCGAGCTTCGGATCCGGCTCCGTCCCGGTCGGAGCACACTGTTCCTTCGGATCCGACGCTTCGTGCCGGGTCCGATCCCCGGATCCAAGTGGGAATCGGATCTCGGATCCGTCAGAGAGCGGCTCCCGCGCGGTGGAGAGGGCACTGTCGAGTGCTTCCAGGCCTCCGGTCCTGGCTTCGGCTCCCTCCCGCACTCCTCCTCATCTGGTCCTGGCTCCCCTCACCCGGCCCTCGGGGCAGCCTGCCTCAGCGCCTTAGGAGTTCCAGTGGAACAGGATACAGCCCGTGAGGACTCCTCGGACAGCCCCCCTGAGGAGATTCCCCACAAGGCAAAGTGCAAAAGGAGGCACATGGACTCCCCTGAGAGACTCACAGAAGATACGGACTTGGATGAAGGGGAAGGCTCCCCTAGATCACCCCCCGAGGATGTCTCCTTTGGAGACATCATGGAAATGCTCAAAATCAGGGGTGGGTGGTCTGCCTCCAAGGCTTCCTCTGACGAGTCCGTATTCCTTGAGGTGTTTGAGGCAGAACCCATCTACCTCTTGGGTGTCCCCTCCACCCGACCCCCTGGTGGATCTCATATCCTCTAGGGCTTGGAAGGAACCGGACACCGTAGAATCGATCCCCAAGCGCCAAGACAAAATTTTGAGCCCCCCTGCAGAGAGATCACATTGGAGCAGAGGTCCCCCTGTGGATGCCATGTTGGTGGCTGCAGCCACCAAGAAAGAGTTGGCTCAGGAGAGCCCCACGGTTCATCCTCCGAGCAAGGAGTCTCGCACGATGGACCATCTTGGGAAGCGGACCTTCAGTTCAGCGACCTTCTCTATGAGAGCCTTGAACTACATGGCACACGTTATTCGGATGCAGCGGGATCTAATTAAGGAATACGCTGCTTCCCCCCCGCGGGTCCATGTCAGAGGGAGACAAGGATTTGTACTCTGCCCGAATGGCCACCCTCCGCTCTATCTCTATTACCTCTATGCAGCTATTGTCTCATGCTACAGAGGGAGCCACTAGAGCAGGCAGAGTCGGGCTTGTCATGAGGAGACAGGCTTGGCTCCATCACTGTGACTTCTCGGAACCCTTTAAGGCATCATTCGCGAATGCCCCTTTTGATGGTTCTGCACTGTTCGGCAAAACCGTTCGCAACACACTTGTCCAGAGCGAGAAAGACGGGAAGACCTTGTCTGCCGTCGGAGTCTGCTTCTCTGTGCCCCAGAGGTCCTTTTCCAAGAACCAAAAGGGTCAGAATAAGATGTGGTGCCAAAAATCGCATCAATCTCAGTCTGCTCAGGACAACTTGTCCTCTCGTGGCAGAGGAGGACAGGGAGGACACTGCCCCAGAGGCAGAGGGGGTCCGAGGAATTTTGGGTCCAGAGAACCTTTCTCTGAGAGGCCCACACAGAACCCCTGAGGGGTTTTCCCGACTGCTCCACTCTGGAGGCAGTCGGGGGGCGTTTTTCGAAGCACCTGGCAAAATGGGAGTCCATAACAACAGATCGCTGGGTGCTTCGTATTATATCCAGAGGTTACCAAATTCCGTTCATAGTCAACCCCAGAATCAGAAGCCTTCCCGACGTCCCACCCAGTCAAAAGAAGGCGTCCGCTGCAGAAATTCAGCAGCTTCTTCAAAATAGAGCCATCCAGCCCGTCCCCCCAGATCAAGTCGGATCAGGGTTTTACTCCAGGTTCTTTCTGGTGCCAAAAAAGACGGGGGACTTGAGGTCTATCCTCGACCTCTCTCTCCTAAACCTGGCGGTACCCAAAGAAAAGTTCCGAATGGTCACGTTGCAATCTGTCCTCCCCTTATTACGGGAGGACGACTGGATGTGCTCTATAGACCTCAAGGATGCGTACTATCACATTCTAGTGGACAGGCGTTCCAGGAGATTCCTCCGCTTCTGGCTGGGAGCCAGTCACTTTCAATTCAGGGTCCTCCCCTTCGGTCTCACCTCAGCCCCCAGGGTGTTCACCAAGGTCCTAGCGGTAGTAGCGGCCCACCTGAGACTGCAGGGAATTCAGGTCTTTCCATACCTGGATGATTGGCTCCTCACAGCCCCAACAAGGCATCTACTTTGTTCATGCAGGGACTATTTTCTCGGTCTGGCTCCACTATTAGGATTAACCATCAACATGACCAAATCCTCTCTCATCCCTACACAGATGCTGGATTTTATAGGGGCAAGACTGGATTCCAGACAGATGCTTGCGTTCTTGACTCCAGATCGGCTTCGGAACCTGATGTTACACGTGCAGGCCATTCTTCAACGGCAAACTCCTTCGGCGGAATTGATTCTGAGGGCCCTAGGATCTATGGCAGCTGCAATCCCTCTACTGCCATTGGCCCGGTTGAACATGAGGGTTCTACAGTGGACCCTCCAGGTACAATGGTCCCTGTCTTGCAACCCTCTGTCTCACCCCATTTCCTTAAGCAAGGTTTGCAGAAAATCGCTCCTGTGGTGGCTCCAGTCTCCCAACCTCCACACGGGGGCCGTCCCTTCTCACTACCTCCACCAGTCGACACAGTGACCACGGACGCTTCTCGCCTGGGGTGGGGGGGGCATTTTTCAGGCAGGACAGTCCAAGGCACATGGAACGACGTAGAGACCTGTTTGCATATCAACGTCCTAGAGATGAGAGCGGTGCTTTTGACGTTGCAGGCACTACACAACTCTCTTCCGGTAGGGACAATTGCGGTACAGACAGATAACATGTCGGTAGTCTGGTACATCAACAAACAGGGGGGAACCAAGTCTTACCCCCTTTGCCGCGAGGCCATGAGAGTGTGGGAATGGGCGATTTCCACCAACCGCTTTCTAATAGCAACGCACATTCTGGGACGGGCCAACATTCTAGCGGACAGGCTCAGTCGTACTATCCTGACTCCTTACGAGTGGTCTCTCAACCACCGAGTCGCAGAGCAAGTATTTGCCCGATGGGGGCGACCTTGTTGCGATCTTTTTGCCTCTCCTTCAAACACGAAATGCAACGATTACTTCGCTCTGATCCCCCCTCCGGGGGAGTCCCCAAGAGACTCTCTAGTTCATGCTTGGCCTCCCGGTCTGCTTTATGCTTACCCTCCTCTTCCCCTGATGTTGAAATTAGTACAGAAAGCCAGGCAGCTGGGGAGCAAAATGATCCTCATTGCCCCATTCTGGCCTCGTCAGATGTGGTTCCCTTACCTATGGTCTCACCTAGTGTATCCACCATGGATTCTGGATCCCATTCTGGATCTCATCTCTCATACCTCTCGGTCTTCCGACTCCGAACCTGGTCAGCCTCAAGCTGACAGCTTGGTTGCTCCAGTTCCACTCCTCATAAGGACTCCCGGGATCTCATCACCAGTCAAAGCCATTCTTGTAGCAGCTCACAAGCCTTCCACCAGGAAGGTTTATCGGAGTAAGTGGAAACGCTTCACCATTTGGGCAGAACACCATCGTTTAGACCCTTTTACAGCCCCAATATCATCGATTCTAGATTTTCTAACCTCTCTCTTTCACCAGGGGGCTAGTTCTTCCACAGTCAAGGTACAACTGGCAGCAATCTCATACTACCATGTGGGGCAAGAGTCTGGTCCTCTTATCACTTCCAAACTGTGTAAGACCTTCCTCAAGGGTACCTTCCTCCTTAGGCCGCCAGTTAAAGAGGTGGTACCTCCATGGGATTTATCTTTAGTCTTGCAGGCCTTGACTGGTCCCCCATTCGAACCGGCGGCCACGGTTGATCTCAAATTTCTCTCTTGGAAGACAGCCTTTTTGGTGGCCATAACTTCAGCCAAAAGGGTATCGGAATTGCAAGCCCTTTGTGTCAAACCACCATATCTGGTTTTTCACCCGGATAGCGTTTACCTCAGAATCAATCCGTCCTTTCTACCTAAGGTATCTTCAGAAGCGAACATCAATCAATCCATCAATCTCCCAGTGTTTTTCCCCAACTTACATAACAAAGGAGAGTACAAGCTACATTCCTTGGACGTGCACAGACAACTACATTTTTATATCCATAGAACTGCTGATCATAGGCAATCCGATCAGTTGTTTATCTCCTTTGCCAAAAGTAATTACGGAAAATCAGTTTCTAAGGTTTCTCTCTCTCGATGGATCTCGACTTGTATTCTTTTAGCATATCAGAGCTCGGGGAGGCCTGCACCTCAAGGAGTCCATGCTCATTCTACTAGGGCTGTTGCCACTTCTGCGGCCTTTCAAGCTAGGGTTCCACTGGATGACATTTGTTCTGCAGCCACTTGGGCTTCATCTCGCACCTTTATCAGCCATTATAAAATAGATGTTGTTTCCCGAGGTAGAGTGTCCTTTGGCTCTGCGGTGCTCCAGAATATCCTTCCATGAAGGCCACCCAAGACTTAGGTAGCTGGGGACTCTGTCCCACAGGTTGCTGACAGATGAATTTCCTACTTCAGATTAAGAAGTTATGTACTCACCATAACGTTCCATCTGAGTAGGTATCTTCATTTGTCTGCAACCATCCCCCCCTCCTTCCCCCTGACCGATATGATCGTTCTTGTGTTATTAGCATATGTTCCCATTAGGACACCTTTTATCTGTTGTGCTATGGGGCAAACTTGATCTGAGGTCAGTTAGGGCAGGCAGGGGATTATGGGTAAGGGGGAGGAGCTAGGAGCTCGGATCTATGCTATGATAGAAGTTACCGGCTCGGATCCAAGATCAGATCCGTATCCCACAGGTTGCAGAGAAATGAAGATACCTACTCAGATGGAACGTTATGGTGAGTACATAACTTCTTAATTTCTTGGCATTGAGCTTGAGCCCATGGCTCTGGCACCAAGCATCTGTTTCTGTAAGGCCCTTTTGTAGAGTATCCACATCATTTGGGGATTCAATAATGGCTCCCAGTTTGCAGTCATCTGCAAACTTTGTTATCCAGAGTCCCTTAGTGTTGGCCTGTACTTCAGAGAAGTAGATGCCAAACAAGAGCGGTCCCAGGACTGAACCCTGAGGTACTCCACTTGTCACTTGTCTGGAGATGGATTTGGAGTCGGCTGCTTTTACAGTGTGGGTTCTATCAGTAAGCCAGTTAGCAACCCATTGGGTGATGCAGGGATTAATGCCCAGCTTAGTAAGTTTATCTATGATTCCAGAGTGGGGGATGGTGTCAAAGGCCTTGGCAAGGTCTAGATAGGCTGTGTGGGCCACCTTACCCTTGTCCATGGCTCTGGAGACTGATTCGAAGAAGTCAATCAAGTTCAGGAGACAAGATCGGCCCTTCACGAACCCAAACTGGGTGGGGTCCAGTGTTTGAAGGTTGCCAATGTCTTTGTTTATAAGTTTCATGATAATACGCTCCATGGCATTGCAGATAAGGCTTGTCAGACTGATGGGACTGTAATTTCCGGGATCCAAGGTGGATCCCCCCTTGTGGAGTGGGATAACTGTAGCTGTGCACCACTCATTGGGCACGAAACCTGAGGTGAGGCTATGATTAAACATGACATTTAGGTGAGGTGCCAGTTCATATTGTAGTTCATGTAGTACACAGCCCGGGATGTCATCTGGTCCCATGGATGCTGTATTCTTAGCTTTGGAGAGTGCGTTTTTTACCTGTGTGGCCGTTATTACCGGAATTTGACAATCTTCCGGTATTGGGATGGGCCATTTAGAGGATGAGAGGGGGGTGAAGTTGGCACTGAATCGATCTGCCAGGATATTGACAATATCCTTGGGATCAGTATATTTAATGCCATTCTGTTTTAGCTCAGAGCAGAAATGAGCATTGCCATTTAGATTCTTGATATATAGTTATAGAATGCCTTGTTGTTGTCTTTGGAATTTTTGGCAATTTTATTTTTGTAACTAGCTTTTTGAGACGGTCTGCAGAGGGGATCTGTTTGAGGCCAGTAATCCTCTTTGTGGTCACATCTGAGTAGGCAATATGCGACGGAGTAAAGCTGGAGTTTTTTGAGACAGTCTGCATAGGGCATCTGTTTGTGGCTGGTAATCCTCTTTGTGAGTATTTCTGCTGCCTTTCTAGTTGTTGGTAGATGTCTTGTGAAGTACATACCAAAAGGGGCATTGTACTCTATAATTGGTCTAATGAGTGACGAGTAGAGGGGAACAATTACCTCTTTTTTTCCTGGATAAGAAACCTTTTGTGATGAGGTGTGCCACGTAGAAGGATTTCCTGACTACTACTGTGGCAATGTGATCATCAAAGAAGAGACTACTGTCCACCTGTGTCCCAAGGTCTCATCCCACTTTCGGTGTTAAGTAGACTACCATCTATGTGTTAGCTCATGGGTGCAGAGTTTTTACCAAAGGGGATGACAATACACTTTTTGGCATTGAGCTTCAGGCCATGGCTTTGACACCAGGTATCTGTCTCAATGAGGCCCTTTTGTAGTTTGTCCACATCGTTAGGAGTTTCAGTTATGGCTCCTAGTTTTCAGTCATCTGCAAACTTTGTTAGCCAAAGACCTTCTGTGTTGGCCTGCACTTCAGAGAAGTAGATACCAAACAGGAGAGGACCCAGGACTGAACCCTGTGGTACTCCACTTGTCATTGGTCTGATGTCGGATTTGGAATCCGCTACTTTCACAGTGTGGGTTCTGTCCATGAGCCAGTTGGCAACCCATCTTGTGACATAGGGATTTATACCTAGTTTAGTGAGCTTATCTATAATTCCAGAGTGGGGGATGGTGTCGAAAGCCTTGGCGATATCTAGATAAGCTGTGTGAACCATTTTACCCTCATCTATGGCTTTGGTGACTGCCTCAAAGAAGTCATTCAGGTTTAGGAGACATGATCTGCCTTTTACAAATCCAAACTGGGTAGGGTCCAGAGTTTGGAGAGTACCAATGTCTTTGTTTATGAGTTCCCTGATGACATGTTTCATGGCCTTGCAGACCAGGCTCGTCAAATTAATGGGGCGGTAGTTCCCGGGGTCATGGTTCCCCCTTTGTGGAGTGGGATAACCATCGCGGTACTCCATTCAGTGGGTACAAAGCCTGAGGTGAGGCAATGATTGAACATGGTCCTTGGGTAGGGTGCCAGTTCATTCTGTAGTTCGTGTAGAATGCAGCCTGGGATATTGTCAGGTCCCATGGATGCTGTGTTCTTGGCTTTGGAGAGTGTGTTTTTTACCTGTGCAGCCGTGATTATAGGAACTTTGCATTTTTCCGGTATAGAGATGGGCCCTCTAGGGGGTGAGAGGAGGTTAAAGTTAGCACTGAACCTATCTGCTAGGATGTTGGCAATATCAGTTGGTTCTGTATATTTAGTGCCATTGTGCTGTAACTCAGAGCAGATCTGAGTGTTCCCATTTAGATTCTTGACATAGCTATAGAATGCTTTGTGGTTGTCTTTAGAGTCAGTGGCAATTTTGTTTTCATAACTAGCTTTGGAGGATTTTATGAGGGATCTCAGCTTCTTACTGAGGTTGACCAGGGAGTTCCTCCAGTCATGGGATTTTACTCTTTCTTGCAACAGTTTCTTTCTTCTGTTGTAGAGTTTGTTTATGGCAGAGGACCACCAGATTGGCTTCCTTTTTTTGGAGGATAACATCTTGGTTCTGTTAGCGATAGCATGATCCATGCACTCGTGTAAGTGCTTATAAAGTGCATTTGTGTAGGATTCTGCAGTCATACCTCACGTCTGCATGGGTGTCATGAAGTTTGCCACTTCTGTCTTAAGAAGTGTGAAGTTGGCTTTGGAGAAGTTTTTTACGATGGTTTCCCTAATTGGGGCTGGGGGTGGGATGTGGATGTCTAGGCTGATTAGCTTGTGGTCGGATCTGACCAACGAGGAATTGACCTCTGGTGTGGAACACCGGTTTCCCATGTTGGTAATGACTAGGTCTAGGATATTGCCGCCCCTGGTGGGGGTGTGAATAAGTTGATCCAAGGCGTTGGAGTTTGTGAATTCTAGAAAACGTTGAGCAAAAGAGTTGGTACATGAGTAGTTTTCCCAGTTAATGGTGGGGTAGTTGAAATCGCCCATTATTAGGGTGTTGGGTTTCACCCTAATACTTTCCAGTGTATCAAGAAATGAGGAGTGTGAATCCTGGGGCATGGTGGGGGGTCTGTAGCAAGCTACAATTTGGATTGCGGTCTTGCCCAGAGTTAGTTGCACTTGGATAATCTCGGATGCATTATGCTGTGCAACTAGCCTGGAGGTGTGGATATCCTTAATGAATATGGACACGCCTCCACCTTTAGTGCTTCTTTCTGGGTTAGGTGGCCGAAAGGTGTGGTATGAATTGAAGCCTGGTAATGCAGGGGTGCTGTCTGGAGCTTTGAACCAGGTCTCTGTCACTGCACAGATGTCAGTGATCTCCATTTTAAGGAATGCCTCGAGTGATTGCATTTTGAGGTTTAGACTTCTAGCACTGAGTAGCATTACCCTCAGATTTTGCTTGCTTGTACCTGTTACGGTGGTGAATTTGTTATTTGAACCTTGCCTAAAAAAGGCACTATAGGGGTGGCAAGAGCCTTAGCCAGTATCCGGAATCCTAAGGGTGACAGGTGCAGGCCATCTCTGGCAAAGCATCATGGACTGTCTATCATGTCGTCCCAGGCAGACAAATACTAGATCCACTTAGAATGACACCAGAAGCTTAGCCAATTGTTGTAGTCAGTCATTTTGTCCTTGTACTGTGGTATCATTCTGGGTGATGGCAGGATGCTACTCAAGGTTAGGGTCATACCTGCTTGGGATACAAGATCGGAGAGCTTGGGTATATGGGTATTATACTTCCACCATTTATAGAAAGGATACCGTTCCTAATTCATATCCCCATTTCAGTAGTTGTCACCCGTTTTATCAAAAAAGGTCTGTTGTTAAAGACCAAATGGTGAGGCTATCCAGGTTGATATCGGATGACAACTTATTTGTCAAGGAGATTCACCACTTAGTATGTATGTTTAACAAGAGAGGGTATCCTATTCCGTTGTTAAGGAACATTAAGGTTGAGGTTGCGAGTCTGTGAAATTACCACTTTGCACCCATTTTAAAGATCAGATTCCACACTAATCAGTGTGTTGGTGGAAACATAGTAGAAAGGAGGTATAATTGTGACTTTGATGTATCCACACCTGTGTTTACGACTCCTTATAGCAAGGATGTCTTTCAGTGTTTTAGTTCTGTGACATTCAACTGGGAAATTATATTCCCTGATGACATTAAGACACTCTTAGGTGCAGCCCGAGAAATTGTTTTTTTAAAGGAAAAATATTAAAACTTTTGGAGATCGATACTGGCAGTAGGATATCGGTGTTCGGGCAGGGTGTTATGAGAAAATGGGGGTTCTGTAAGGTATGTAGGTTTATACAAGAAGGGACCATATGTTACAGTAGATGGTTTTGGAAGAACTATTCCCTGCCCTTGAGGGAAAGGATTTGTGAACATATATAAGATATTAGGAAAAATATGCCTACTAATGTCTTGTTTAGGCACAGCAGTGGGTGCTCTAATTTTAAGAAGTTTTTATTTTTCATTAGTGATAGGGTAGTGGTTTCAAATTTTAGTGGTGATTTTGATACTCTTCTTGAATTTAGAGTTAACTTGGCAGCTGAGGCTAAATGCCTTGGTTGCTCCAGGAATTGATTCTTTATCCTTGTTTAGTGTATTAAAGAAGAAGGCTGGTATTGTGTGAATGGGTCCCTGTTATTTTAGCGAACGCAATGAACTGCGAACGCTGTTTTTAGTCTGACTTCATTATGCAAAATGGCAAAATACTGAAAGCACGGAACAGCGATTTTTTTTTTTTTTTCTTAGGGGAAAAAAAAATCACTGGTCCGTCTTTGGGAATTTGCCATTTCCTCCACTGTGTTGCGATCTCAGAGTTTGGTATATTTAAGTAGGGGGGTGGGGGGACACAGCCCCCCACTTTATTATTTGTTTTGATTTTTATGGATCAGTGATTTTTTTTCCCCCTAGGGAAATAAATCACTGATCCATGTGTTCGACATTTTGGGTTTTCGGGGATTGTGGGTCGATTATATAGCGTTCACAATTCATTGTGTTCGCTTATATAATATAGACCCATGTGAACTGTACTTCTAATTTTAATGTGATTATTTACTTGTTTTTTGACCATTAGGCATGGTGAATTGTAATGTAGTTTATGACAATTTATCTTTTTTTTTAATTGCTGTTTATTATACAAATAAACAAGTTTTGCATATTTTATGCATTTTACTGCTGGTAAGGCATTTTAAACAGATGGTGTACATCATTTAGGATATGCAAATTTACGACTTCTGATTGGTTGACATACGTGAATTTATTTCTGTGAATCATGGCAGTTTTTTATTCTGATGAAGTCTTGTGATCGGTCAAGACAAAAGCGCTCAGTCCATTTTTAAGTGTATTTTAATACCACTCAGTCCATTTGTAAGTTTATTTCAATAAATGAGTGGTGTAGTACGTTGGTCTGTGTCCGTTTTGTTTGTTTCTATAGGTTTGTGTTTTTGTTGCTTCATTTTTGGTTATTCATTTCTTTGTGTTTTATTTGCTTTGTCAGTAGGTTTGTCAATTTAGCATTGCCTAAAAAGGCTCTGAAGGGGGTGGATAAAGTTTTAGCCAGTATTCAGAACCTTAGAGGAGACAGTATCCATGTCCTCCCATGCTAATAGATATTGAATCTCCTAGGAAAGACATCAGAAACTAAGCCAATTATTAGTCCATCATCTTTTGTTCTTACTGTAGCATCATCTTTGGTGAAGGAAGAGTGCTGCTCAATGCAAGGCACTTAACCTACCTGAGAGACGCATGGTCATAAAGATCAACAGTGTCTCTCTCTATGTTGTCCAGGGAAGTATGTCTTGGGTCATTACCATATACAGGAACTATAATAGAATCATACCAGTAACTGTGGTGTGGTGGCTTGACTGCATGCATAACTTGGAATAACCTGCCTCCAGATAAGCAACTAACTGTTATCATCTCCTTGTTCCCTGTGATAAGTAGAGCATCTGTGTGTCATACTGTGCCATCCCCATGTTTTCTTCCCCTATGGGCTTTGCTCATGGGGCTCCACTGGGTGTAGGCATGTGTGTTGTGTTTACTTTTGCTTTTGATGAGTGCTTTAAATATTGTTGAGGATAGGCTTTGCTGTCTATAGGCTTAGGAGGTATTTGAAGTTTGAGAAGATTTATAGTGCCTCATCATAAGTTGGTCTGTGTGTGTGTGTTGGACGAAAATGGATGTAGTGTGTGTTTTCCTGACAACCTTGTTTGTATATAGGTTCATAGGTTCATACTAGGCTATCTGCCCGAGGGCATTTATAAGCCTAGCCCATATTTTTGTGGCTTACGCCACCCCTTTAGTATGGGGAACTATACCCATTATTTTGCTGTGCCTCTGTCTAGCAGTGACACTGAGGTAATCCCTGGAGTATATCTGCGATCTCCCATCCATTGGTCAAGATTTCTCTTGAACAAGGCCAGCGAGGTGCTCTGCCTCACATATACCGGGATTTTGTTCCACAGCATAGGGAGTCTTTGGGTGATGAATCTATCCCTCCAGCACGTCCTATTAATAGCTGTGTCGAGGTTTAAGTCTCCTGCCTTGTGGCTCTGACGGATCTAGATTTTTGAGGTGAAGCATATTCATCAAATCTGGGTTTGACATGGCCTTGTATGTCAGGCAAAGGTCACCTCTGAGCAGCTAAGGCGACTGAATAGAGCTGGAGTTCTTTCAGTCGGGCAGCATAGGACAGATTTTTGAGACCCTTTATCCTTTTGGTGAGGAACTTTTGTGGCCTCTCCAGCTGCTGCAAGTGTCGGGTCAGATACATTCCGAATGGGGCATTGTACTCAATCATTGGTCTGATGAGTGATGAGTATAGGGAGACTATGACCTCCCTTGATCTAGATGTGAATCCCTTCATGATAAGGTGGGCAATGTAGAAGGTCTTCCTAACTACTTTAGCTACATGGGTGTCGAATGACAGGCTACTGTCAACCTGGGTCCCCAGGTCCCTGATAACTGCTTCTGTGCTCAGAGGATTACCACCTATATGGTAGCTAGGGGTAACCTTGTTTTTCCCGAAGGGTATGACTATGCATTTTTTGGCATTTAACTTTAGGCCATGGCTCTGGCACCAGTCATCCGTTTCTGAGAGACCCTTCTGAAGGATATCTGTGTCAGATGTGTTTTCGACTACGGCGCCCAGTTTGCAGTCATCTGCAAACTTTGTCAGCCATAACCCTCCTGTGTTTGCTTGTACTTCGGAAAAGTAGATGCCAAACAAGAGTGGGCCCAGGACTGAGCCCAGTGGGACACCACTTGTGACAGGCTTTGAGTCTGACATGGCGCCAGCAACTCTGACCCTGTGGGTTCTGTCACTCAGCCAGTTTGCAACCCATCTTGTGATGTATGGGTTAACATTTAAGCTGATGAGTTTTTCAATGATACCCGAGTGGGGTATTGTATCGAAGGCCTTCGCCAGATCGAGGTAGGCTGTATGGACTGCCTTTCCCTCATCAATGGCTTTGGTGACTGTTTCGAAAAAGTCAACCAAGTTTAAAAGGCATGATCTGCCTTTGACAAAGCCAAACTGGGTTGGATCCAAAGTCTGCAAATTCCTATGTCTTTATTTATGAGGTCCATTATGATCCTCTCCATGGCTTTGCAGATAAGGCTTGTCAAGCTAATGGGCCAGTAATTTCCAGGGTCTGTGGAGGCACCGCCTTTGTGAAGTGGGACCACAGTCGCAGTGCGCCACTCCCTGGGCACGTATCCAGAGGTGAGACTATGATTAAACAGCTGTCCTAGCTGTGGGTTTAATTCCTCGTTGAGTTCGTGGAGCACACAGCCTGGGACACCATCAGGTCCCATGGATGCTGTGTTTTTTGCTTTGGAGAGAGCAGTTCTCACTTGGGCGTTTGAGATGTTTGGGGGGCTGCAACCATTTGGTATAGATATCTCTCCTTTGGGGAGGGGAGAAGTTTGCACTGAACCTGTCAGCCAGTATGTTGGCAATGTCTGTAGGATCAGTAATCTTCACATCATTTTGAACTAGTTCTGAGCATATCTGGGAGTTTCCTCCCAGGTTTCTAACATAGCTAAAGAAGGCCTTATGATTGTCTTTTGAGTCTTTAGCTATTTTTCTCTCAAAATTTGCTTTGGATGATTTTATGAGAGCTCTTAGTTTTTTACTTATAGTGATCAAAGGTGTCTTACCTTTTAAGGATTTTGCTCTATCTTGTAGTACCTTCCTCCTTTTGTTGTAGAGTTCATACTAGGCTATCTGCCCTAGGGCATTTATAAGCCTAGCCAGAGTGTGTTTGGCTTTCGCCACCCATTTTAAATTAATTTTGCTATGCCCTTTTTCGAGGTTAGTGTACTGTACCTCTAACAGTGACACAGAAGTGATACCCGAGGTAAACCTGCGATCTCCCATCCACTCATCAAGATTCCTCTTGAAGAGAGTCAATGAAAAACTCTGCCTAACCTGGACTGGGATTTTATTCCAGAGTGAAGGGAGCCTCTGGGTTATGAATCTGTCCCTCCCACATGTCCTACTTATTTCAGTGCTGAGGTTCAAGTCTCTCGAGCGCGTAGCTTGATGGGATTTGGATTTTCTGAGGTGCAGCATGTCCATTAATTCCGGGTTGGACATGGCTTTATACGTCAGGCACAGATCGCCTCTGAGCAGGCGGTATGCCACTGAGTAGAGCTGGAGTTTCTTTAACCAGGCAGCATATGGCATCTGTATGAGCCCTTTGATCCTCTTGGTGAGGTACTTTTGGGGTCTTTCCAGTTGCTGCAGGTGTCTGGTAAGGTACATCCCAAAAGGGGCATTGTACTCAATTATGGGCCTGATGAAGGATGAGTAAAGAGGCACGATGACCTCCCCTGATCTAGATGTGAATCCCTTCATGATTAGGTGGGCTATATAAAATGTTTTTCTAACCACTTTGGCCACGTGGTTGTCAAATGAGAGATTGCTATCAACTTGGGTCCCCAGGTCCCTAATTACTTCTTCTGTACTTAATGGATTACCACCTATGTGGTAATTTGTGGTCACTTTGTTTTTGCCAAAGGGGATGACTATACACTTTTTGGCATTTAGCTTGAGGCCATGGCTCTGGCACCAGTTGTCTGTTTCTATGAGTCCCTTTTGGAGGATGCTTGTGTCGGCTGCAGAGTCAATTATGGTGCCCAGTTTGCAGTCATCTGCGAACTTGGTCAGCCACAGTCCTTCCGTGTTGGCCTGTACCTCCGAGAAATATATACCGAACAAGAGAGGTCCCAGGACTGAGCCTTGTGGGACGCCACTTGTAACTGGTTTGGAGTCTGACATGGCTCCAGCAATTCTAACCATGTGGGTTCTGTCCTTGAGCCAGTTTGCAACCCATCTAGTGACATAGGGGTTTATATTTAAGCTGGTGAGCTTATCTATAATGCCCGAGTGGGGTATTGTATCGAAGGCTTTTGCGAGGTCCAGGTAGGCTGTGTGGACCACCTTCCCCTTGTCAATGGCCTTGGTGACTGTTTCAAAGAAATCAGCCAGGTTTAAGAGGCAGGATCTGCCCTTAACAAAGTCGAACTGGGTAGGATCCAGTGTCTGTAGGTCCCCAATATCTTTATTTATGAGGTCCATGATGATCCTTTCCATAGCTTTGCAGACCAAGCTAGTCAGGCTTATGGGGTGATAGTTTCCAGGATCCGTTGAGGCACCACCTTTGTGGAGAGGGACCACTGTTGCTGTATGCCACTCTTTGGGTACATATCCTGTAGTAAGGCTGAGATTGAACAGTAGTTTTATATTTGGATTTAGCTCTTCTTGGAGTTCATGTAGGACAGAGCCCAGGACTCTGTCTGGTCCCATTGATGCTGTGTTTTTTTGCTTTGGAGAGGGCGGCTCTTACCTGAGCATCTGAGATGTCAGGGGGGCAGCACTCTGCTGGAATAGATATTTGCCCTTTTAGTGGGGAGGGGGGGAGAAGTTTGCACTGAACCTGTCAGCTAGGATGTTGGCAATGTCTGTGGATTCGGTGTATATTTTGTCATTTTGGACTAATTCTGAGCATATCTGGGAATTCCCACCCAGGTTCCTAACATAACTAAAGAAAGCCTTGTAATTATCCTTAGTGTCCTGTGCAATTTTTCTCTCAAAGCTGGCCTTAGACGATTTTATGAGTGCCCGTAGTTTTTTGCTAATACTGATCAGAGATGCCTTCCCTTTTTGGGATTTTGCTCTGTCATGTAGTAGCTTTCTCCTTCTGTTGTATAGTTTGTTTATGGCTGGGGTCCAGCAGACAGGACGTCTGCCTTTGGAGGATTGGGTCTTGGTTTTATTTTTTTGATTGCATGATCCATGCATTCCTGAAGGTGTTCATAGAATGCGTTTATAAAGGATTCTGCAGTCTGGGCCGTATTTTCCACAGGCCCAGGGGCTTTGAAGGATTCCACCTCGGTTTTGAGGAGTGTGAAATCTGCTTTAGAGAAGTTTTTCACAGTGGTTTTCTTGGCAGGGGTTGGGGTTGGGATGTGAATATCCAGTGAGATTAGTTTATGGTCTGATCTTACCAGTGAGGGATACACTTCTGGTCTGGAGCATAGAGTCCCCATGTTGGTACTGATCAGGTCCAGTATGTTTTCCCCTCTTGTGGGAGTGGTAACAAGTTGTTCCATAGCATTTGAGTTTATAAATTCTAAGAACCTTTGGGCTAGGGTGTTGGAGCTAGAGTAATGCTCCCAGTCTATGTTTGGGTAGTTGAAGTTGCCCAATATAATGGTGTTTGGAGAGACCTTCATATTTTCCAGTGTTCTCAGGAAGGCCGAGTAGGGTTCCTGGGTTTGGGAGGGTGGTCTGTAGCAGGCTATAAACTGGAAGGCAGTTTTACCCACTGTTAGTTGCACATGGATAGTCTCTGATGCTTCGTGCTGTGCCACCAACCTGGAGGTGTGGGTATCTTTGACGAATATTGATACTCCCCCTCCTTTTGTGGTTCGGTCCAAGTTTTGGGGCCGAAAAGCATGGTATGAAGTATAACCTGGTAGTGCTGGGGTGCTCTCGGGAGCCTTGAACCAGGTTTCTGTTACTGCACAGATATTGATGTTCTCCATGCTAAGGAGAGTTTTGAGTGCGTGCATCTTGAGGTTTAGACTTCTGGCTTTGAGTAGCATTACTCTTAGTTTCTTATCCCTTGTGATACCTATGGAGGTGGGTTTGTCTTTTGAGCCTTGCCTAAAAAAGGCACTATGGGGTAGCAAGAGCCTTTGCCAATATCCGAAAGCCCAGGGGTGACAGGTGCAAGCCGTCCCTAGCGAAGCATCGTGGCTTGTCGAGCATGTCATCCCAAGCTGACAGGCATTGGATCCCCTTTGAATGACACCAATACTTAAGCCAATTGTTGAAATTGATCATCTTGTCTTCATATTGTGGCATCATTCTTGGTGAGGGTAAGATGCTACTCAAGGTCAGGGTCATACCGGCCTGGGCTACATGCTCAGAGAGCTCTTCTATGTCTCTTTTCATGTAGTCCAGGGAGGTACATCTCAGGTCATTCACACCAGCATGGACAATGACTGAGTCATATTTGTACTTGCCTTGGAGTGACCTGAGTGCTTGTGTTATGTGGCGGATCCTGGCGCCCGACAGGCAGCTCACCGTGACCTTCTCCTTGTTCAGCCTGGTGAGCGGGATGTCAGTGTGCCTGACGATAGAGTCACCTATTACAAGTGTATCAGGTGTGCTGTTTAGCCTTGAGGGCTGTGACTGTTCGGCACACTGTCTTTGTGAGCTATGTGTTGCACGTGTTTTGTTTTGGGGTAGCGGTTGCTTAGGTGTCTGCTTTGGAGGTCTCTGCTGCTTAGGCAGATTTTTATTTAGAGCCTCCAAGTATGTTTTTGTGTGTTTGGTTTGCTGTCGTGGTAGGTCTATGTGAGACTGGAATTGTAGTGAGTGTGGTTTCCTTCTCCTCCTGACTGGTTATGCCAGTACTGAATTGAGAGAGCTTAGCCTCCAATTTGGCTATATGGTTGCATCTCTCACATGTGTTGGAATTTGTTGGGAGGAGGAGAGGGTTGTCTGTGTACATGAGGCAATTGTAACATTGCCTCAAGATTCCCAGATTCACCAGCTGGACCGGAGAGGAGATTGACAACTGACCTTTGGACATGCCAGAATAGTATTGGGAATTCCTTTATAATTGAAAAAAAGGGCCAATGGGGAACAAGGTACTCAAGGGGAGTTTGTGAGGGTGTAGTGCTTTTAATTTTTTATTGCTGACTTAGTGAGCAAGTGCCAGGTAACTTAAATGCAATGTGTTACAGGTAACTTAAATGCAAAAATGACAAACAGTAACTTTTTTTCAAGTGAAACAAGGAAATAAGTATAGTAAGCAATGCAGATATCACTAGGGATCCACAGAAGCGCTGAAAAGCCGCGTTTTAGGTGGAATTAGCGTTTCAGGGAAATAACAAGCAAACAAACAACCAGCATACAAACAAAGCTAGATTCAGCAGGCCTGAATCTAGTCTATGCTACAGCAAACAAGGTGTACCAATTTCATTAAGAAACATTTCAAATATGGAGGCACTGTAAGCCTTTAACCAGAAATTCCCAGCTCAGAAGGGCAGAGTCCAGCCTCTCCCCCCACAAGAGTGCAGACCACGAACCTGAGATTTTTATCTCCATTTAAGTTGTATATGTGCATCTCTTGCATAGTGTTTGCTTCTCTAAGGGTCAAATGGTTGTCAATGAACATGAGACAACTGCTGCATTGTCTCAGGATGCCAATATCTACCAAGCTGGCTATGGAGATATTTGGAAATTCCATGTTCATGTTGTCCATATCTGTGTTTGGGTGTGCTACTGTAGGTAGTGGACTGGGATTATACAGAGGTCTCCTTGGGTTGTCTTTGGGGTTTGGCAATAAACTAGGTTAGATTGTGCTAAGATTTAATAGTAATTTTGTTTAACATGCAAACTACATACTCCTAAAGTCTCTACAAGCAGTGGCTTTGTTTTAGCTACACTAAGTTGTAGGTTTCAGTTCTAAGTAAAGTTTTTTAGTTGAAATTTACTTTCTAGGCATTTGTGTCTCTACTGGGCACTGCTGACCTCTTGATGCAGTAACACCAAGAAAGATTTATTGCAAGTGTAATGTTACAACAAAATAACTTAATCCAGCTACCTTGACAAGGCGATTTCAGGTATTCGGGACCTTCATTGATTTAAAGGCAAAATCAACAAATAAAGGAAAAATAAAGCAGTAACACTCTACACATTTAATTGAAGTGCAAAACAATAAAAGTAGCATCCTGTTTGCCATGGGTGGAGCAGGATTAACTCAATACCCCTCTGAGTGTGTTGAGGGCACCAAGCAGATGGAAGCTGTAGGAAAATGAGCAAGAGATAATTTTTCTAGTAAGGGAGGTTTACTTGAGTGCAACACTGGTTTGCTGGGGGGGGCACTTAGTATTTGGATGTATTGAAAACAATGGGTGGGAAAGTACTTTAATAAGCTGCACAGCAGACAGTAGCAATAAAAAAGGGAAGGAAGACACTTTGCAAGCCAAGTTACCATAAGGGGCAGAAGCCGGAGAAACAGCCTTTTAAAACAGCACTTAGAGAAATGTGCATGTGTGTTGGGCTTGGAAAAATTAAACTGGAGCACTACTCCTATGGTTAGAATTTCAGAAACTTTTAGCTTAATGACTCTGTGGGATGTGGGGCAGACACAAAGAGCAGAGGAAAAAAACAGTATCAGGGTAAACAGAAAGGCACTGGAATGCTGCTTTAAGTAGGTGTATACAGCTGTAAAAAGTACTGAAACACAAATCCTGGAGCAGAATTCATAATACTTTCATTACTGCAACCCCACTACAGACTAAGGCACCAGATTCTGCAGAAATTTACCAGTAATGTTGTAATAAATGACTAAATGAGGCTGAAATCTGGCAGTAGGTCACAGTCCTGCCATAACTGTGAAAGAAGCTACAAAACTGATTGAGGCCCCGGTCTGGTTTCAAAATGCAAAAACACTACACATCCATCCTCATTTCTTTCCTTTTTTTGTTATGGTTGGTTGGAACTGACCTTGACATGTTTTCTTTTGAATTCAAAGATCTTCATGTCCATGGTTTCCCTTTAAATAAATATTCTATTTTGTTTGGATTCAGTACTGGCAGTTCATGTTTTCTCCTGATTTTTGTTTGTGGTGGATCGAGAAGGTTTGCCGTGCTGTTCTGCAAATGTGAACAGTAGGTGGCTAGTCAAAACAAGCACTTTGTTCTTGTGTGTGTGCGTGTGCGCGTACGTGCACATGCACGAGTACTTTGTCTAGGCATGAATAGCAGAATCTTTTTTACTTTTAATATTTTCAGTTAGTCCTTTATTGCTGTCATTTCAATATTCACAAGAGAAATAAAAGAAAGTGTGCTATGCATTGTAATCTTCCTTAAAGAAGAAAAGCAGTCTTAATCAAGGTATTTCTCCACTGAAGGACTGCCATCACAAGTCTAAGATGACCTTGTCATCAACAACTGGTAGTGAAGCCCCTGCTCATGAAATAGATAATATGTCTCAAAATAAGATAGTGTAAACAGTTTCACTAAATTTTTATCAGTAGCCCCCAGTACTTATTGATGAAAGCAGAGAGTATTGAATTATATTAAGAAACATAGGGAGCAATTAACAGTATTGTAGGAGACACTTTTGGATAGAAATGAGCATGTGAATTTGACAAAGGCGGAATAATCAGGTGGATGTTCAGCAGAATGTCAGGGATAAAGGAAAAGGGGAGCAATAATATTGATTACTTGAAAGGCTCCAGAAGTGATAGGAGAGGAAAAAAGGTAATAGTGGAAGATTTAAAAAGGTAATATAGCGGGGGGAGGACTCTGAGGAGGGTTACTCTGGCATGTATTCATTTTCACTTAGAACTGCTACTTCAGAACTTAAAAGAGAATTTTGGGAGAAATAAGTAACTTTTAACAGGGAGTAATAATTATAGGTGGAGATTTGAACCTGATTTGCAATAGTGATGTTATCCGGGGGATCATGAAGGGAAGTTATAAAAAAAGGGTAGATTTCCGAAGAAATATATGAAAATGGTTTAGTGTGTGTAAATTCAGTAGTAGGAGTACAGATGGAATTTACGTGTTTTCCAAGGTACAGGAGCTAGACTGGAAAGAAATTATATCTCACATGAATGTGTGTATTTAATGGAAAACTGTAACATACATCCAATAACTAAATTCATGCACCAATAAAAACTAAGTTAAAGATGAAGGATAATAAAGTGAAACGAGACACTGGTGTTTTCCCATTTAGCAAATGATTCGGAAATTATTCCAGCATGCAGAAATTACTAAAGAAAAGACTAAAATGAAAATAGAGTTTAAAAACAAGGTAGGAGTAAAAGAGGAAGAGATATGGGGAAAAGTAATAAAACTTATTTAGGGGGCGACAAAGGTTAAATATTGCAAAATAAGAGGAACCTCACAGAACGATAAAGTGCTATAATACATGAACATTTGGAAAGGTTGCTCGTAAGCTGTTTTCTTTTTTTTTTTTTTTTTTTGTAACCACTACAGAGTAAAAACTTTAATGGGTCTATATTAGTTTAAAAACTTCGAATGTTCTAATATCGACCCCTATTTAGCGAACGCTGAAAATAGCGAAGCTACAGAAAACCAAATTTTTTTCCTAGGGAAAGAATTCGGTTGTCCGTTTGTCGCTTCCCAATTTTCAGTGCTGTGGTGGGAAGTTACGGGTCGGGTTCAGGTAAGTGTGCGTTTGGGGGTAGGTTAGGTATGTGTGCGATTGTGTGGATTAGGGCGGGTTAGGTAAGTTAGGGTTAGGGCGTGGTTCAAGTAAGTGTGCGATTGTGTGGATGTAAGGGTTAGGGCGGGTAGGTGAGTTAGGGTTAGGGCGCGTGTGTGGTGAGTGTGTGATAGTGACGGACCTTAGGTTAGGGTTTGGGTAAAGGTAAGTGGATAGTTAGTGGTGTATGTACAGTTTAATGTAGGGTTAGATGTAAGATTTTAGGTGTATGTGTGTGGATTGCTGTTTGTTTGGTGTGCTTGTGTTGTGTGTATGTGTTTTGGAACAGCAAATTTTTTCCCTAGGAATACGTATTCAGCAACCAATAATAGGATGCAGAAGCAGCAGAGTAATTCATAAAACAAATGTATTCACTGGCCAAGACAAACGTGGTAAGCGCTTTCACCTAGAAGGCTTCCTCAGACCATGGTCCTATTATTGGTTGCTGAATACATATGCTTCATTGGACTGTTTCGCACATTTAATGTTCCATGTTATTTGTTGCCTTGTTTCGCTCTTGCACTGGGTTGTTTTGCTTATTTATTTAGAAGAAAATGATGTTGAAATAGAAGGACAGAAATTTGAAAACTTAGGAGAGAATAGGATTTTGAATGCAGGTCATTAAGGAGAATAATAACCATACAGAAAATTATATTCATAAAGTAGCTGAAAGTATTCTGAGAAGTAAGCCAACAAGAGAGTGGAGAAAGGAGGTTTTACTAATAGGAATGGCTGCAAGTAAAGGTACAGAAAATAGAAGCAGGAGATGGAAATTACTGGGAAAAAATTAGCCAAGGAACAAAGATATTGGGAGAAAACAACTTAAGATGGGAAATGAATGCAGTGGGATGAGGCCAAAGAGGGTATATACTGCTGGGTAGAGACTGCCTTACATACCAGAGACTGATAATGGAATATAGGCATAGAGTACGGGATATGTGAATCCTAAGTGAATAACCAACTATGGTAACATTTTTAGTTGAGTCTAGAACAGAAGCTAAAGTTAAAAAACGGATAGTTAAGTTAGTAGGCCATCTAAATATTGCATGCTAAGTGTAAGAATCAGTCAGACTAGGTTACAGAAGAATAGAGACTAGAAAGTCCAAAACGTTTATAATTTTTACTTGGTGTTTACATAGATATTTTATACCCAAGTTGACATGTGAAAAAATTTCCTCAGGTTAGTAGCAAATGCTGGAGATGTCATGGAAAAGGAGGAGATAATGGGAAGCATGTTCTGCCATTTTAATGAGTTGGCAGGTTTTAAAAATTACAAAGTGTATTATCAGAAATGTTGGAGGGAGGAAATTGTAACTAAGGAAGTGATACTTTTGATCTGGGACGTAAACCTTGAATTGCTTAGAAGTAGTAAAGCCTTACTAAGTTGAATGATGTGAAGTTGTTCAATCTCGCCATTCATTCTTTACTGATGGGTTCGGAGCCGATCCGTCGGCTCTGATACGGCCGTTTGCAAAGGTCAAGGTTTACATGTAGCTCGAGACCAAGCCCCTTATCCCATGATGCACTGCTGGAATTACCTCAGATCTAGTTTTCCGCTGCACGGAGCAGAGGTTCCAGTTTGCTCTAGCCATTTTTGCCTTCAAATAAGCATTGTTCGCAAGTTATTTCATACATTTTCTATTTTTCTATAGTTAATAGAGTAGTTGTATAGCTTTAACAAGCTCCCCTTTCCCTGCTATTATCTATATAGCTTAGTTCTTTAGTAGTTTGTGGTGGCATCGTGTTCGGCCTAGTGTTACCTTAGATATATATATATATATATATATATATATATATATATATATATATATATATATATATAAATAAAACTTTTAGATAGTGTTGGCCCCCTTTCTTTAGACCTTTGTTTATAGTGTGTGTGTGTGTAAGTGCTTACAGATTTTTCTGTAAATTTGGTGTGGTCCTATTTGTATTTCTGAGTGTTTCTCATTAGGCTTTGTGTGTACGTTTATTAGTAAGCCTAAAGCAAAAAAGTTAGAAAAAGTTGTTGTTATTAGATTGTTTAGCCTAAGATATGTCTGAGGACAAGGACCCAAAGTCTGGGTTTAAGAAATGCCCAGGCTGTGGGCAAAAGATGTCTCTGACTGATGGCCCCCTTCAGTGTGTCTATTGTTTAGGCGCAGTTCATTTGCAGAAGTCCTGCAGCATTTGTCACTCCTTTTCCTCTAGGGTTTTATTGAAGAGGAAAAGGAAGCTTGTTGACAGAGGCTTGCTGAAGCATCCTTTTTCCAAAGCATTGAGTGACCAGGATAGGGCCAGCAAGTCCTCTAAGTCTTCAGGAGACTCCAAGGAATCAAAAGCATCAAAAAAGTCTAAAAAAGTGGAGGATTTGGAGACATTGGCACCACATATTTCGGAGCAGAGTGTCTTTTCGTTTCGGAGCCAGCCCACAGTTCTTGAGCCGGTATCTGAGAGACCTGCATCTCCACTCCTTAAATCGGCACTGTCAGTGCACTCCTCCAGGTCTTCTGTCAGCCTCTTGGATTTGGATATGGACCGATTGGTGCAGAAGCTCTTAAGGGCACCAGGCCTTGCTTAATTGCCAGCTCCGACCCTAGCGTCGGAACCGAAGACCGCTACCCCGGATTTGACTGCACCTCCTCTGAGCTGTTCTGGACGTTCGGAGCCGGAGGGGGCCGACCTGTTGATCGTAGAACCTTTGGAGCCGAGACCTGCTCTGGTTTCCTCGGTTTCATCTACTCTGATGTCCTCTCCACCGACTGGGGACTCTAGGAGCCAACACTCTCCTGTCGAATCCGGGGAGGATAGTCACACCGACTTGTCGGTGCAGACTCTTCCTCTCGGGCTTCAGCTTGGATGAGCTTGGAGCCCATGTCCTCAGTGTGGGAGGGGATGGCGGATCCTTCGGGTCCGTCCACTCCTTCTCATCGGAGCCATGATGCCTTCAAAGCCATGAGGAGAGCCTTGTCCCCAAAGACTTCCTCGACATCAGGTCTTTCTTTCTCTTCCCCCAAAGAACCCGTGTCCACTTCTGCTTCCATCGTCCAGACTAGGCGTAGAGACCCTGAGCCTCAGGTAGCCCCACAAGGCGCACCCTGCTCTTCCAAGACCTCCCCAGAAGCTCCCACTGAGGAGGTTCCCAGGAAGAGATTGTGCAAGAGGAGACACTTGGACTCCCCACAGGAGTCTTTGACATCTGACATTGACTTGGATGAGTCAGAAGGGTCCCCACGATCCCCCTCCTGAGGATATCTCCTTTGTGAAGATGCTCGAGATCTTTAGGCGGGGGGTGATTGCAGTCCAAAAGCCCTACTGAGGATGAGTCAGTTCTCCTGAAGGCTTTTAGGTCTCAACCTTCCACCCCTTGGGTGTCTCCGCCCTTTGACGAGCTCATGCAGCTGGTCTCTTGGAGGGCATGGGAGTCACTGGAGTCAATGGAGCATGTCCCTCGGAGGCCTAATAAATTTATTTCTGCCCTTGTAGATAAATCCTTTTTGTCCAAAGGAGTCCCTGTTGATGCCATGCTGATGTTGGCGGCCACCAAAAAGGAGATGTTTGAGACGTCCTCGTCTATCCATCCTCCTAGTAGAGAGTCTAGGATCATGGATAGATATGGGAAATGCATGTTTAGTTCAGCGACTTTTACACTCTGATCCCTGAACTATTTGACCCATTTCACTAGGTTACAAAGAGATCTCCTTAAGGAGCTGGGAGATACTCTTCAGGGCAGTGTAGCTGCAGGTGCTTCCGATAAAGTTGCCACCCAGCTTGGTACCCTCAATTCCAGTGTGAACTCATCCATGCGTCTCATATATGCCGCTGATGGGACGAGTAGGGCAGCAGGTACAGGAATTGCTCTCAGGAGACATTCCTGGATGCGCTTGTGTTCCTTCTCGGAGCCCTTTAAGTCTTCATTTGTGAACACCCTTTTTTGATGGCTCATCTCTCTTTAGGCCTAAGGTGAAGGAAAAGTTGACCAGGTGTGAACAGGAGGGAAAGACTCTGTCAGCTGTCTGAGTCCATTTTTCCACCCCTACTCGGCCTTACCCCAAATGCCAGAGGGAGGAAAGATGTGGTTCCAAAACCCCCAAGGAGCCTTTCAGGACACACGTGGCGAACCCCCCTCTAGAGGCAGAGGAGGGGGTAATAATGGAAGACACCGCCCTCGCTGCAGAGGGGGTCCGCAATACTACGGTGACAGAGATCACTTCTCTGGTCAACCCTACCAGCGCTCCTGAAAGGAGGCCCGACTGTCCTGCTCTGGAGGCAGTTGGGGGTCACTTATCATTGTACCCAGACACCTGGCAAGATTTAACAAACGACTGCTGGTTACAAAGTATTATTTCCAGATGGTATTTCATACCATTCTCCACTCCACCCCCACCCACAAGGAGAATCCCAGACGTTCCACCCAGTTACAGGGAACAAGCAACTTTAGAGGTCCACAAGTTGCTAGAAAAAGAGTCATCCAGCCAATCCCAGCAGACCAAACAGGATCCTGAACTTACTCAAGATTCTTTTTGGTTCCAAAGAAAACGGGACTGAAGACCCATTTTGGACCTCATCAGACTCACCAATTTGAGAAGTTGCGGATGGTCATGCTACAGTCTATACTTCCCTTTTTCGATATAGACAGTTGGATATGCTCGATAGATCTCAGGGATGCGTACTACCACGTAAAAATGGCCAGGCCATCCAGCGATCACCTGCGTTTCCGGCTGGGAGCCAATCATTATCAATTTCAAGCCCTGCCCTTTGGTCTCACTACAACCCCCAGAGTGTTCACTAAATGCAGGCAGTGGTCACTGCTCACCTGAGGCTCTAGGATTCCAGGTGTTTCCATACCTAGACGATTGGCTCCTTACTGCCACCACCAGGCATCAACTGATTCAGGCAAGGGAATACACTCTGACACTCTGCAATCACTTAGGCATTACAGTCAACTCAGAAAAGTCTGCTTTGTCACCATCGATTTTTCATGTTTTTATAGGGGCAGAGTTAGACACGTCAACCACCACTATACGACTACCAATAGAGAGAGTCTCTACTTCACCAGCATGTCAGCTCATTGATAACGAAAGACAGAGCTCCAGCCGCGGAAGTGCTAAAAGTTTTGGGTTTGATGGCTGCAGCGATCTTGGCCATACCATTATCAAGGATGCATATGCGGATTCTTCAGTGGCTGCTGTTCACTCAGTGGTCTTATCAGGAACTCCCAATGAATCACACGATTTTAATCACGAACATGTGCAAGAGAGACCTTCAGTGGTGGTTGACATCTCTTCATGTTACCATAGGACGCCCCTTTGTACTACCCACTCCAGTAGCCACTGTGACCACAGACACTTCCCTGATGGGGGGCATTTTCAGGGAAAGACTGCCCAAGGCACAAGAACGGATCAAGAGTCACATCTGCATATCAGTGTTCTGGAGATAAGAGCAGTACTTTTGACGTTGCAATACTTCCAGGACTCTCCTCCCCTAGGAACAATTGCAATTCAGACAGACAATATGTCAGTAGTCTGGTATTTGAACAAGCAGGGGGGAACCAGATCTTACCACTTTTGCCAAGAAGCCCTCAGAGTTTGGCAGTGAGCTGTATCCTCCCAGCGCTTTCTGTTGGCAACGCACATCCCGAGGAGATCCAACGTGATAGCAGACAAACTAAGCAGGGCAATCTTGTTGCCACACGAGTGATCCCTCAAGAAAGAGATTGCGGAGAGGATTTTCTGCAAATGGGGCCAGCTTTGCTGCAATCTTTTTGCCAGTCACATCAACACGAAATGCAGAAGCTACTTTGCCCTGAATCCCCCTTCGGGAGAACCCCCGAGTGACGCACTCATACACAATTGGTCCCCTGGCCTCCTCTATGCATTTCCCCCCTATCCCATTGATAGCCAGATTTCTACAGAAAGCAAAACTGCTGGGGAGGACCATCATTGCAATAGTCCCTCATTGGCCTCAGCAGATTTGGTTCCCATTTCTTCATCCTCATTTCTTGGAGGATCCATGGATTCTGGACCCAGTTCCGGACCTTCTGACACATCCGTCGGGGACCTCCATCCTTCCTTGCAGTCACTGAAGCAAACAGCTTGGCTGCTCCAGTTCCCTTCATAGCCAGGCTTCATAACTTTTCCAGTGAGACAAAATAGCTTATTTTGTCTTCCCATAAGCCGTCCACCAGAAGATTACATCTTAGCAAGTGGAAAAGATTTTCCATGTGGGCTGTTAAGCAGAACAGTGATCCTTATCAAGCACCCTTGATGTCCATTTTAGAATTCTTGACTATGATCTTTAATAAAGGAGTGGCAGCCGCAACAGTTCGAATCCAGTTGGCTGCTATATATAACTTTCATCTCGGAGCTGAAGGGCTGAACATAATGTCTTACAAGTTGTCCAAGGCCTTTCTCAAAGGAACCTTTCACATGAGGCCTCCAGTGAAAACTCCTTACTCTCCTTGGAATCTAAATTTTATGCTGTCTTGTACAATTCTTCCCTCGTTTGAACCAGCTTCATCTTGTGATCTCAAATTTTTATCGTGGAAAACCATATTTCTGGTAGCTATTACTTCTGCCTGCAAAGTGTCAGAACTTCAAGCTTTATCTATCAGCTCCCCTTATTTGATTTTTCATGCTGATAGAGTTTCTCTTAAGACAAACCTCTCCTTTTTGCACAAAGTTTGTTCAGAATCAAATATCAACCAAGTTATTGAGTTACCAGTCTTCTTCCCTAACCATTCCAATAAATTAGAGTATATTCTGCACAAGCTTGACATTCACAGACAGCTCAGATATTATTTGGACAGAACAAAAGATATCAGAAAATCAGACCAGCTCTTTGTGTCCTTTTCTGAAGCCAGAAAAGGTAGACCAGTGGCTAAAACGTTTTCTAAATGGCTATCTGATTGTATCACCTTTGTTCATTCAGCTGCTAATATGCCCTTACAGCACAAGATTAAAGCTCACTCAACCAGAGCAGTTTCTACATTTTCTGCATTCCAAGCCAAATTGCCTCTTGATAACATTTGTGCTGCAGCCACTTGGTCTAAACCTCATACTTTTAGCACTCATTACAAAGTTGATAAGGCCTCCAGGGTCAGGGCTTCTTTTGGTCTACAGTCCTGAAGAATGTACTCCCATGTGCCACCTGAGATTTAGGGTGCTGGGGACTCTAACCATCAGTAAAGAATGAACGGCGAGATTGAACAACTTCACATTAAGAAGTTATGTACTCACCATAACGTTCCATGTGAGTTGTTCCATCTCGCCTTCATTCTTACATCCCTCCCTCCATCCCCCACCCAGCTGATAGTTGACCTAGAGGCTGGTCTCATCCTGGTTACTTGATTCTTCTTCCTCTCTATGGGAGGGTAGTTCACTTATATGGATATAGTACACGCAGCAAACAAGATCTGAGGTAATTCCAGCAGTGCATCATGGAATAAGCGGCATGGTCTCGAGCTACTGGTAAACCTTGAGCTTTGCAAATGGCCATATCGGAGCCGACAGATTGGCTCCGAACCCATTAGTAAAGAATGAAGGCGAGATGGAACAACTTACATGGAACGTTATGGTGATTACATAACTTCTTCTTATAGGATGCCAGAAAGGCAGTAATGAGCTGCTCTAGTAAAGTAGAGGGATAAAGCTCTGACTGTGACCCAGGTGACCTGGGTTGGATTATCAGGTTAGTCAACTGATGGAATTGGCAAGGAGGGATGGACATTACCATCTGTAGGTGGGTGGGTGGTCCTATGTGTGTTTATCGTGACAGTACATGGTGGAGGTTGAGGATGGCACATGGCAGATGTGCCTAAAGAAGGGTATAGGGTGGAGATAAGCTGAGCTACTACAGAGACAGGCAATATGCTACATATCTCCGTTGCATGCCTATCTCTTAGGCATAACACTGAGAAAGCAAGAGAGGTGGGAATGGGTAGGTCATAAACAAAAAAAAAGAACCCCCCCCCCCCCCCCCGGATGGATGCTCAGATGTGCCAAGCCCCCAGATGCTTAGTTCCATGACCAGCCCCAACATTCTGAATTTAGTCCGAGTGGGGGCAAGAAATGACAACTGCTAGACCCGGCATGGGCAGGTGTCAGGCCACAAATGGCGACGAATGGGGAGGAAGATAAAAATGTGGGAATGAAAAAGGCAATTGCTTGAAAATGGAAATCAAAATTTAAAGCAGCTGTAACTGCAGCACTGAATAACATAAAGGAGATAAAGCACTGGAGGTGAGATCCTTCAAAAAAGGAAAGAGCAAATTACATAGATGAAAATAGAATCTTTGGGGAACAGTACATGAGGAATATTGTGCAGGAGAAGAGGAGTGAGGTTTAAGAGAATGAAGGAAAGCAATGAACAGTGTATGTACTCTCATAATAAATGATGGTTGTTAAAGGAAATGTGTATACTACATGAAAAAATGTAATTTTTTTATTTTATTTTAATGTATGTGTGCCTGTGTCACTGTTTTATTTGTGATTTAATAAAGATGTTAAAAATATCCTTCACAGATGAAAAAAAAATGAAAGCATTAAAGTCTTAGTCTGTATCCTACTGGTTGCTTCAAGGGGACCCTGACTGTCAATTTTTAAGCCATGAAAGGACCACTGCTGTTTGACTTAACATTTTTTCACAAAACCAGTAGATCTGATGTTGTCTGTTTCATTGCTCCTCATGGTTGGGTTATGGATCCGACCCATTTTTACAGACTAGGATCCAAGTCTTGAGCTCCTCCCACTTCCCATAATACACTGTCCTCTGTCTAATTCCCTCAGATCTCATTAGCAACTAGGAGTGCGAGACATGGTTATCAAGTCTTGAGGCTTTGTCAAATTTTTCCAGTAGGTTTGATATCATCTTCTGTTTTTGTTTCTCTCAGATAAGTGCTTTTTTGTGTTCTTTTCCTCCCCTTCCATTGTTCTGCAATTTTAGAATCCTTTATCTTTATTTCTATCTCGACAGTTAGGTTTTGCCTGCACTTTTTCCTCTTCTAGCCATTGGTTTTAGGCTTTCCCCCCTTCTGGCTGCTGTTGCTGTTATTGTTAGTACAATATAAAAAAAGTAAATGGAGATATGTAGCTAGTTGTATATATTTCTGTTTTATTATGATGTGTTTTTTTTTTTTTTGCTGTGGTTACCATGTGGTGTTTTTAGTTTTCTTTTAGTGGTAATATGTCAGGAAAACCTACCGGTTTTAAAAGGCGCTTTGAATGCGGTTGAATGTTCCCACATTCTGATGCACATTCCTTATGTGTATATTGTCTTGGCCTGGAACATCTGAGGTTGGCTTGCTCTATCTGTGAGAGCATCAATCTTAGGGCAATCAACCACAGAAATAAGTTGATTTTAAAGGTCCTCTTGCCTGCTTCAAGTTCCTCTCCAGAGGCACAAACCCCTCCAAGAGTGTGGCAGGATGTTCTGATTCCAAGAAATGCCCTCATAAGTCCTCGAGGGCATCTTTGGAGTTACCCTCTAAAGTTCTGAGACCTTCGGATCCCTAGGCCCACATCTGCTGTGGTGGATCCGAAGCACTGTTCGCATCTGACTGGTAGTTATTTAATATCCAGCTCTCCTGAAGCTACTCCTTCCACCTCAGATCCTAAGACTATGGATCCAACGGCTAGGGGTCCCACACCAGTGCTGGGCATTGAGTCTTCTCCTTCCCTCGGGCTGCAACAGATGCCCATTAGCAACTCCAGACCCCCGTCAGTGGCTTCTTCCATGTCTTCTAGGATGCTTTTGGAGGCCATTATGGACAGGATGATCAGGAAGATTCTCAAGACCCATCCAGTTGGGCGTCTTCTCTATGCCATCCCTTCTGGGTTCTTTGACTGTTTCCCTCCTAGCCCAACCTCCTTCCTCAGGGGAGTCCATGTTTTTGGAGGCTTTCAAGACAGACCCATCTACATCTTGGGTGGTCCTCCCCAGCTGATGAGCTTGTGGAGTTGGTGTCTTACCGGGCTGGTCAGAGCCAGACTCTATCAAACCGATTTCCAGATGCCCGGATAAGTTTTAATCTCCCCCAAGGGCAGACCATATTGCACTAAGGGTATTCCAGTTGATACCATGGTTGTGGCAGCAGCTACCAAGAAGGAGCTAGCCGAACAGAGCTCCACTGTCCCTCCTCTGAGCAGGGAGTCCAGAGAGAGGGAGGGACAGGTGTGGTTAGCGTGTTTATGCCTCTGCCACCTTTTTGCTAAGAGCATTAAACTACCTGGCACACACTACTCGATTACAGAAGGAACTGGTAAACGAACTCTCAGATTCTCTGTCAGAGATCATGTTGGTGGAGAACTTAAAGAAGGCCTTCCCCTGCCTGACAACTTTTTTGTCTTTGTCCAATTTTTCCATGAGGTTATCTCCCACTCAAAGTGCCTCACAGACAGTCAGCTCAGGCATTGCTATTCAGAGACATGCCTGGATGAGGCTTTGTGATTTCAAGGAACCTTTTAAGGTGTCCTTTGTCAGTGTCGCATTTGATGGATCCTCCCTTTTTGGTCCATCGCCCCAGGGGCAGAGGGGGTCTGCAGAATTAGGGTTTTAGGGAGCCTTTCTTTGATAAACCCTATCAACATTCCTGAAGCACTGCCTGACTGCTTATCTCGGGAGGTAGTCAGGGGTTCTTTTTATCTACACCCTACAGCCTGGACTGATATAATGCAAAACAAATGTGTGCTAAAGATTATATCCAGAGGTTATCATATTCTCTTTCTGCTTCTTCCACCAGAGTGCTCAAAGAGACTCCCTGATGTTCCACCCAGTCAGAGGGAGTACACAGTAGCAGAAATTCTAAATCTACTGCAAAAAAGAGTCATCCAAGAGGTCCCAACCAAATGAAGAGGCTTCAGAACTTATTGTCGCTTATTTTAGTGCCAAAGAAAACTGGCGACCTGCGATCCATTTTGGATCTAAGCAAATTGAATTTGCTCATAAGGAAGGCAAAGTTCCAAATAGTGACGTTCCAGTCCATTCTACCATGGCTGCGGATGGACGATTGGATGTGCTCAGTGGACTTAAAGGATGCGTACTATCACATCAAAATAGACAGACACTCCTGAAGCCATTTGCACTTGCGGCTGTGAGCCAGTCATTTTCAGTTCAGAGCTCTGCCCTTTGGACTTACCACAACCCCAAGGGTGTTTACCAAATGCATGACAGTAATCACAGCTCACCTGAGACTGCAAGGATTCTGGGTATTTCCATATCTGGACAACTGGCTCTTCACTGCCTCAACCAGGCATCAAATACTCCAGGCCAGGCATTACTTATCAACCTTGCCAATCATCTGGTTATCACCATAAACCTGACAAAGTCGAATCCATTCCCACTTCAGAGTTTAGAATTCATTGGAGCTGCCTTGGACATAGTGAGCCAGATTGGGGCTCTACACACTCATTGTGTTCAGATTTTGAGAGATCATATGTAAACTATCTTAAACTGATCTTCCCCATCAGCAAGGCTGATACTTCAGGCTGTAGGATCTATGGTGGCTGCCATTCACTTAGTCCTTTTAGCAAGGTATTTTATGTGAGTTCTTCAATGGACCCTGCTGCTCATATGCCTATTCTCTACCAGCCTGTATCTGTTCCTATCAAATTGACTTGGGTTTGCAGAAAGCATCTTCAGTGGTGGTTGCTTTCGGATGACCTGACGATAGGCAGGCCCTTCCTCCTTCCTTCCTTCCTCCTCCGCCACGGTGACCACGGATGCTTCCCAGTTGGGGGGGGCACTTCAAGGGAAAGATGGCCCAAGGCATGTGGTCCCATGTGGAGATCAGGTTGAATATCAATGTTCTGGTGATGAAGAGCAGTCCTCCTTAAGTTGAAAGCCTTTCAGGATGTTCTCCCTCTAGGAACTATTGCAATTCACAAAATCACGCATACAACGTCAGTGGTGTGGTAAATTAGCAAACTAGGAAGAGCCCGTTCTTACCCGTTGTGCATAGAGGCCTTGAGGGTTTGGGAATGGGTGATGTCTTTAGACCATTTTCTGTTTGCAACTCTCATACCAGGGAAATCCAGCATCCTGGCAGACAAGCTCAGCAGGTCCCTCAACCAGTCAGTGGCAGACTTTATCTTCATCCACTGGTGCCAGCCCTGCTGTGACGTGTTTGGATTCTCCCAGAACAACAAGTGCAGCAACTACTTAGCTCTGATTTCCCCCTCTGGGGGAGTCCCTGAGGGCCGCTCTGGTTTACAATTGCCCCCCTGGTCTCCTCTACGCTTATCCCCCCCACTACCCTTGATCCCAAAGGTTTTTCAGAAAGCAAAGCATCTGAAGTCCTTGGTAATCCTCATTGCCTCATATTGGCCTCATCAGGTTTGGCCCCCTTCTTCTGGTCTCACCTGAAATATCCTCCATGGATACTGGAGCCCAAACAAGACCTCCTTTTTCACCCTTTAGAGGGTTTTCACCCCAATCTGATATCCCTCAAATTGACCGCTTGGTTTCTCCACTTCAGGTGATTGTTCAAAGGTCCAGGCTTTCTTCCCCCATCCAAGACAATATTCTAGCCTCCCAAAAAATGGCTACAAGAAAGTCTATGGGAGTAAATGGAAGAGATTTGTCATCTTGGCCTCTAAAGAGAACATTAACCATTTTTCAGCTCCTATTTCAGCTACCTTGCATCCCTTGCAAACTTCAGTTGGTAGCCATCTCTAACTTTCATTCAGGTTATGTTTTCAGTTCCCCTTCAACTTCCAAACTGTGCAAGGCCTTCTTGAAAGGAATCTTCCTCCTCAGTCCTTCAGTCAAAGATCCTTCCCTGCCATGAGATCTCACTTTGGTCTTACAAGGCTTAACTCAAAAACCTTTTGAACCAGCCAGTGGTTGCGACTTAGTTTCTTTCATGGAAGTTCGTCTTTCTCATCGCCATCACTTCATCAAAGAAAATTTCTGAGATTCAGGCCTTGTCTTCTAAGCCTCCTTACGTTATTTTCCACAAAGATAGGCTGTGCCTTCATACTAATCCCCTCTTTCATGCCCAAAGTGACTACAGAATCCAACCTCAACCAGACCATACAACTACCAGTTTTCTTACCGAATTTCTGTAATGAAGGAGAACATTTGTTACATCTACTTGATGTTCATAGGCAGTTAAATTTTTATTTTTGTAGGATTAAACCTTTTCAAAAATTAGAAATTTGTCCTCATAGCTGTCTTGGTCAGGCGGTTTCAAAAGTTGCTCTTGCTAAATGGATAGCAGACTGTATTACCTTGATTTATACCAAGAGTGGATTACAGCTACCTCGTCCTCCTAAGGCCCACTCATCTAGGTCTATGTCCATCTCATCTGCCTTTTCTTTCAGGGCATCTTTAGATGATATCTGTGCTGCAGTCACTTGGTCAAAAGCTCATACCTTTGTCTCACATAACTTTGTGTCTGTGTTGTCTTCTTTCATTCCTCCTCACCTTCCTTTTCTCCCATCCCCCTACCCAGTGCTCTAAAAGACCTTGAGAGAAATGTTTAGGAACTGATGTTCCTGGTTATGAGCCTCTAGTTCTCAATGTGCACTCCCTTCTTTTCTTTCTCTGCTCTCTGTCAGCTATTTGGGTAGCAAACTTGATCTGAGGGAGTTAGACAGAAGACGGTGCATTTTGAGAAATGGAAGGAGCTTGAGACTTGGATCCTAGTCTGTAAAAATGCGTCCAGGTCGGATCCGTAACCCAACCATGAGGAGAAATGAAAGAAGACAACACAGATACCAAGTTATGGTAAGTATATAACTTATAATTCTGCAAACATGTACACTTGCTATCTAAATTTACATTAACAAATAAACAAGAGTGATTGGGGGGAGCACTATTAAGAACTTAGAAAGTGTGGCAAGAGCTTTTGAGTGTGTCTACTTAAAGATGCATATGGCTAGGCTTCTTATGGTCCCTGTGATTGCTTGTCTATTATTGTTTTGCTGTTCCTAAGGGAAGGAGTTTTAGCTTGTTCAATTTATTTTAGTAGTTTACAACAATCTGCTTAATTATTTGGATTGATTTACTGTCCTCTAGTATGAGTGACATCTTGTCAAAGATGTGATCTAAGGTACCTCTCACTTCTGACATAATTACTTAGAAATGCTTTGCGGCAAGGAAAATGCTCAGCTGCTGACATATCTGTTCTGTGAAAGCCAGATTGTGTTGGGTGTTGTTTGCTGTAGAATGACGTATAACCATTGAACTCCATTCATTCCCTCTTAGTTAGAGCCATGTGGCTTAATTGTTCCAAGAGACGGACAGGTGAACAACAGATCAGGTGTGGGGCCATCATCTATAAGGAGGATCAGGGTTTTTCTTTTAAGAACCTGTCTCTCACTACTCATGCTTGGTAGTCTGGCTACGTTTGGGTGTTCATTCAATGGACATCATCAAGGACATGTCACTTGCTTTTGCATATGATGTAACCCCTCTAGACTGCCCTGTTTTTCCTCTAAAACCTCTGCTTTCATATCTCAAAACCCTTTCCCGTTACTTGCAACTGGTAGTGCTCTGTCACTGGTACCTAGCCTTACTGGGAATCTTGACAGACTGGGAATGCCTAGCACATTCAAACACACTTTTCCTGTAGAGTGAATAAACAGGTTTTCCTCATCATTCCTCTCTTACCTTGACCTGTGTCTTCAGTGTCAAAGCCACTGTTTGAACTCAGGTTGCCTAGGCCTAGTCAGGGTGTCACCTGTCTACATCAGCAGAGCTGACCAAACTTGGAAGGAGTGTTTCATACCTTTTATTAACTAAATATTACAATGAGTTCATCATCTGAAGGCAGGAAAAAGCGTGAGCACTACCGTTTGTTTTTGGATAGTTCATTGATGCTCATAACATCAAATCTAGAAAATCACCAGCATCCTGTCATGGTGGCCAGACTCTGAGAAGAGAGAGATGGTGAATGTTGCATTTTCTTAACATTCTTCTTAGTTTGTACAATCTCAGAAATTGTGTATGCTTATGTGTGTAAATTTCAGAGGGTACAAGGAGTACCACAGTTTTGACTAATAATTTCCCAATTTTCCTTGTCTGAAATGGAGGTGATGGTTTTACTCTCTGCCAAGCCACTCATTATATGCTGAATTTTCTTTTCTCAGATCCTGAAGAAACTGCTGCAAGGGTGCAGTGAAAGTATGCTTGACACATTGGCTTTGACAGCCTGCCAATTTATGGAGGAGCCAGGTATGGCAGTCCAAGTAAGGGAATCGAAGCACCCATATGACAACAACACAAACTTTGAGGTATAACTGAAAGTCTACAGTTTGTTTTGTGTTATTTTAATGGAAATTTATTTTAGAACACTGAGTTTTCAGAGCATTTGTCTAGATATTCCTGGTTTACTTGAAAATAATAATGCATTGGTTTATGAAGACTGAGTAGTATGTTATGGTCAGTTGTATATTATTGAGGGGTAATAGCGCATATCAGGGAATAAGGAGTGCAGCATTACCAAATGACATGCACCTCTTACAAAAAGTGGGTTATATAACAAGGTTCAAATATGACATTCTGCTTTAAATAGACGTAGCTGTATCTGACCATCAGTATGTCTTGCTTTCTGTACATCTGTTTTACTGTAAACATACCTTATAAAGATCTATGGTAGATTACTTAATTCAGTAATTTACAGTTTGCATGTACAGTGCTCTTAAAAGGGATGCCAGTGCAAGAAGTAACTGTTAAAATACAGTTGTCCATATAGGCTACTGGACATTTTCCTTCAGAAAGGTGTGAGAGAATAGTCAGGTAGATTTTTTTTCATGTGGGTAGTGCAGACAGAGGAACTAAAGTTACATGCAAGTGCAACAGAAGCTTTGTCCTTCAGCCTAGGGTTCATTCCCCCTTAACTTTCATAATCTGGGAGCCTATATCAGGCCACTTAACCCACACCATGTTGGGCTGAGTATGGAAAGAAGTACTTTGTGCTTAGTGGGCCTTGCTTGATCAGCAGGAAGTTGTGTTTATGATTTGATGATTTGTAACTGAAAAAGAATTGTGATAGTTATCCATCCAGTTAAAATTTAATGCCATTCTTCAGTACCTGAACCTCTTGTTTTTATTAGTGTCAGTATTTGCATAAGTGTGTATGCATTCCTTGTAGTCATTGTTTAATTATGACACATTTGAGACTTTTTTTTTATATATATATTATTAGGACAAGGTTCATATTCCTGGAGCACTGTACCTTTCTGTGAAGTTTGATCCTGGTTGTAACACAGAGGAAGGTTGTGATGGTTTACTGATGTCAAGCAGCAGTGACTTCAAGCAAGATGAGCATAGCTTCAGTGGCTCATCACAAAAGTGGATAGACTTTGAAATTCCTGGTAAGCAACAAAACAAGTTTTGTAGAGACTTGTCTTAACTTTTACTGTACTGCTATTACTACCATATATACACGGACATTTGCAGCACCTTATATTTGGAAACATATTTCTTTGGCAGTTAACCTTAAAATAGTAGAAAGTCCAATTAAAATTAATTCAGCCTACATTAATAAGTACCTGGAGCCATGGATATGTACTTTCCAGCCATTTCTGTAGTAGCTTAACTAGAATGGGCATGCTGAGTCATTTTAACAATTGTCTCATTTTCTGAAAACCACGTACAACTTATCTCGACACA